>NC_083767.1:51277963-51577963 GCF_963514075.1 Conger conger
GCGGGCCTGCGGAGAGACACAAGGCTGCACGTCAACCTCAAAATGGAGACCACGTGAAACTCAAGAAGGGTGGTAGTAAAAATCAGTGGTTTATTGTTGAGAACATTTTTTTGAGGTTCGTGCCGTTCATATTTAGATTAACAGCATAATAACTCCTCCCCGTATGGGAGTCACGGGGGGGCATGCTATAAATGGGCCATCGGGCCATGGGTGTGGCCTTTTAGTCCCAGAAAACCCGTCTTTACTGTTGGTCAGCCATCTTTTTTTTTTCACAAGGCACCTGCTATGCTAGATCACTACAGGACGGTTGTCTTTGTGCAGTGGAGATGTTGAGATTTACCCTCCGCCATAGATAGAGCAGACTATCTATGTGAATGAAACTGCTGAAGAATATTAACACTATGGCAAGGGGACAGGCCACGGGAGACTGCATTAGGCTTGTCTGGATCAGCTCAAGAGAAGGTATTAAATATCATGCACCGTGAAAGATATAATAACCAAAACAGTATGATGCATTTCATCAAGTGAATGTTCCCTCTGCCTGTAGCCTAACCGGCACCAGCCTACAAGTTACGTATGACTCATGTCACTCACAAATGTTGCAAGCTCAGCAAAAGGCAAATCACCAGACGATACCCACAGAAATGGATTTCTCTGTATTACTGCTCTTACACATAGCCTCCTCAGTATGGCAGTCTCGTGAGAGAAAGAGATAGAGATAGAGGGAGAGCGAGCGAGAGAAAGAGAAAGAGTGAGAGAGAGAGAAATGGGTCAGGTCTGCTCTTTCAGCAATGGACATCTGTGACGCTTCTCTTATCCAAATAACACTCGGTTTAGTGTAGAATTATAAAGAACAGGAGGGCTGCTGAGACGGACCTCCTCCACTGGCCATAGTCTGAGCTGCCGACTGCAATGGACTGCAGGTCCAGGCTTGGCATTACTTATAGGTTATTTCCACAGAGGCCATGTGGTGTCATACATCTAAAAGCCGTTGGACAAAGTACAATTATAACATAATAATAATAATAAAAATTAAACGAAAAAGGATTTATAAAGAAAATAAAATTAAAATACCAGCAGACCAGTTCAATTATTCAAGTTGTTTTAAGATGACTAAACAAAGAAATATAAACAGCAGAGCTTCATCAGAGAATCTACAGTCTGTGGTCAATGCCATTTCATCATGAGCCTAAGTCCAGGTTCTGCACATGAGGTCACCAAATGTAATATCTGTTGTCCTGGAAACAGCATCAGATGGAAATGACCAACCTGTCAAACTAAATAATGGACAAGACCAGACTAAATAGTGTTTATCACTCAGCGACGTGACAGTCTGACACCATCACAAGCACATCCATTGTGAACAGGGTCCTCTGGTTTAGGGATGAGCTACATGCCTCTTGCTGGCCCTTTGAAGAGGTTCCATTCTGTTCAGACTACTCAACTCAAAACATGACCTACGACGGCCATTTTAATAACATTCAGGACACATCCTGTGTGTAATTACAGACGTACAATCAACCTTTCAGAAAGGCCTGGACAAGGAGCCTCATGGGGGGGGGGGGGGGGGGGTGAATGGGCGAGAGCCAGTAGGAGTATGTAGGAGAGACAGAGAATTATTTAAAAACCCCTGTCTCATGACGGCTTGTGCCAGTGAATATCTAAATCCCTACTCCACGGCTTAGCGCCAGAAAAGTACTCTCATCCATTATTTAAGCCCCATTAATTCTGCATTAATGAGTTTGTCTGAATTTTACATCTGCTTGCAAGATTTCAATCACAGACAGAGCTGCATTATTGAACAGAATGTCCGGCCAAGGAGATGGATCCCTGCGTTCAGCATGATGTCAAGACTGATGAACACCATTCACCATTGAGGTCTGCATGCTAACAATGACACAAGCTGCTATTTTAAAAGATCCCCATTTCTTTGATGACGGGTGAACTGCCCCTTCCAACTTTAAGCTAGAAGAAAACAGGCATTGAAATGAAACTCTGCTACAAAGTTCATGGTGGAGAAGTGATCTGTTTTATCGGATTTAGATTTAGATAAAGATTTAGCTTACTCTTAATCTCCATGCTCTGAAAGATTATTGAATAAAGCCCACAGTTCAGACAGATGACTGGAGGGAGTCTCTCCTCATGCGAGATCACAGTAAATACCATGGACCTAGGAATCGGTTTCTGCAGCAGTGCTAACTAAAGTGTAGACAGATCTCTACATGGCTCTGATGAAACACAGGTAGACATGTGCCCACAATTTTGTCCAAAGCCACTGCTTCTGTAAAGCATGACTCACCCCAAATCCAAATCCTTATCCCCAACTCTAACAATAACACACTCCAGTCTTAATCTCATAACTGCAACACTGGCATGGTAACTGACTGCAACTAACTGACTAAACAACTTCTAATGATTAGCTAGGGGACAGCCTGAGGTACGTGACTGGTACCCGGAAGGTTAGTTGTTCAAGCCCCGGTGTAGCCACAATAACACCCGCACAGCTGTTCAGCCCTTGAGCTAGGCCCTTAACTCCAAATTGCTCCAGGGGGATTGTCCCCCCCGTCTAATCAACTGTAACTCACTTTCGATAAAAGCGTCAGCTAAATAACAAATGATTCTATTTATTTATTATTATAGAAGACTGCCCCAACTTCACACATTTTTTACAACAAGGATGTTGGTCCTTAAAGGTACAATAAGTAATTTCGGACGACTAACGGTCAAGAGAGGAATAGCAGCTACAAACACCTTCAAACCACAACACTGTTTACCCCTCCCCCTTCTCTGTAGACACGCTGACGTTGAAACGCCATTGGTTGTGGCAATCAGAACCCATTTTCAACCAATGAGCTGGAATTATTGTACAGTCACACAATGTTTTGGTACAGAGTGTCAGGCCGTCAACTGTATATTTTGAAACCTGAATTTAAGGACTATAGACACAGGCAGGGGGCGAGACAACATGTCAGTAAGGAAGGGATTACCTATTGTACCTTTAAATGCTGCTGGTTGTAGATGGTCCCAATTACAACATACCATGTGACCTGAGCTCTACCATATATCAGGCAGAGTATCCAACAAGGGCCCACAGATCCTTCCCCCCACCTCTGGAAATACAATGGTGAAACTGCAAAGCTGTTCCAGGAAACTGTTAACACCGTGGCTCATGGGTAAATAAGAAAATGGCAGTGCATTGACCTTTCTCAGAAAACGAGGAGAGCCTCTTCTTGCCCCATTTAAACAGATGCCTTGGCGGTGCCCCCAGGGTATCCTTCCCAATGCCACCAGATCAATAGATTCCAGTGTACCAGGAAATGCTGTCCAATCAATACTCTCCTCTATTGACCTCTCTGGGGTACACTACTGAGCCCCCCCCCCCAAAGCATAACTATGAAGACATATGAAATGGACTCTGAACTGAACATGGTGAAAATGACACTTGGACATGCCCAGTGAATGTTTTTGCAGTGAAAGAAATTGAAGTGAAAACCCTGCAACATTTGGCAATATACGAGTAAAACCTGAGCTATATTGGGTTTAACCTAGTCCGTTTGTCAAAACGTCTCAGCCTAGATTTCTACCCCTCTAGAGGTCCAGATTCGGGCTTTTGCTCGTGCAGACATGCATACGCAGTGACAGCAGCATCTCCCTGGATATGAGGGAGAGAGAGACTGTTGTGTGTGGGTACAGGCAGCTCCACCTGAAAGTCAGCAGAGAGGGCCACAGAAGGATGTCTCACTTGATCCAGAAGATCCCTATTTCAAAGTGCGTCTAAGTGTCTGTTTGAAACAAGGACATTTTCAATGAGATTAAAAGCATGCGGTCTAGCATCGCAGTCTCATTCTTTTGATATCTCATCCTTTCTTTCTCAGTGTGCTCCTTTATTTTCTGTCCCTCTCATGTTTTGTCTTTCTCTCTCTCTCTGCCCGTCTCTCCTTTTGACACATTTGAGCTGGTTAAGTGTGCTTAAGCGCAACACTCTGTGTCAAAACCCAATTGAATTCCTAACTTAGTCCACACATGCATTTATAATCAGGTTCTGGGGCCTGCAGGCACGGAGCTTGTTTTTCAGAAATGATTCCATGTTTTCACAAAGATCGTCTCTGTTTAATCTTCCACAGCAGTTGCAGGTCACAGCAGAGCCCATGCATATTCACAATTGGGTGGCTAAATTACTGCATACCCACAACAAAGCTTTCCATAAAGACACGGCAGATGTGCAAGACTGATTAAGGAAAACAAGTTAGTTTTTTATGGACTTCAAAAATCACAAAAGCACAGCACCATGTTCTAAAGAATAAGGCTACTAAAAAGAAAAAAAAGAAATCAAAGCAAAACATTGAGAACCTTCGCCTCACCAATGCACTGCCTTAATTCAGTTTGTGTGTCATTTTTACTTATCATCCACTCATCATTTGATGGGTTGTCATATTCATTATGAAATTAGCAGTGGCATAAAAGGTGTTCAGGCAGCTTTGGGCCTTAGAATGTGCAATGCCAGGTCCATAAAGCTGGCTGGGCTGATTGATATATCCAACAAAGGATCTTCCATCATCTGTCATCCCTGCTGTCATTGGACCAGCAGAGGATCCGGGGGTTTTTCCAACAAATGACTAAAACAATAAGGAAGACAATGACTGCGCAAGTGAAACAGATGCCGTCACCGCTTCTCCCAGAAAATGACAGCACCTTTAAATACTCATCGGCAGCGGAGGAATTCAGGAGACGCAACACATTCACCGGAACATTCAGTACAGAACATCCACAGTCAAACAGCACGGTTGAAACGCATTGTATCAGTCACCCATGACTGCATGAGGGTCGCCTTTCAGAACAGTCGCTCGCTCTCTCTTTCGCACTCACAGATCAGTATGTGATGTAGCGGACGCTGGCGATTAAGTACGTGCAACAGTGTCAAGATCCTCCGAATCGCAGTGTGATATCGGAGAGCTGAGAACAGGCAGCGGCTCTAAGGCAGCAGAATGCTGGTGGGTGAAAAACATGAGATTAATCCCGCTCTCGCTGACAGATGGAATGCCACAGCCTCGGAGGACTGAAACAGAGGGGGTATTGTTGGGACCGGCAGTCACCTGGGCTCACGGTTAGCAGGTGGCAAGAGGGCGGAGTGGATGGTGGGATCACCTGGATCTGTCAACACAAGACATAATGCGTACGACACTCCTCTCACACACTCCTGGATGACAGTGGAACTTCTTCACTCAGACATCATGATCTTCCACTCCACTCTGCACGGGCTTCTGGCCACAGGCCAATCCCAGAACAGCACAACACCACAGCTCTTTTACGGTTGCTTTATGGTCACAATATGCAAGCTGTCGGTGAATTAACATTGAGCTTTCAGTTGCGTATTTGGTACCCTGCCAGTGTTTGGAGCCTGAATCCCAGCCAAAGCACTCAGTGACCCAAACCAACGGACATGTTCCCAACTTATTCCGGATGCCAGGGGTTAGGAATGATTTAGCGCTGTGCCCTCACAGGGGGAATTTCAGGACACACACCATTGGGCTTGCAAGCACTTCTAATCATATAAAACATAATGCAGTTAATTGCAAATGTTTCACTAATGAAGCAAATATGAGCCTAGCTTGAGTGTTGATCCCAAACACAGCTGGTGGTGGGTTATGGAGCAGGCTCTGTAGCTGGGCCACAAGGGCTCAGGGTCATGTTTCTGCATCCAACTGCATTCACCCAAACCAATCAGTGGCACTTGGTTTGCCTTTCTAACTTAAAAGCTAATCAAGACACCTGCTACCAGGCAATTCCACATACAGCGGGAATAAGTAACATTACGGTCCATTACTGTGCACCCTTGAAGCACAAGGCATTATGGGACTGTGAGCAATAGACAGGCTACAGAGATTTTGGCATTCCACAAAGGTATGTAACCCATATTGACCAGGGCATGGATGGGACTGCTCTTTTGTGTGACTCAGGTCTCTTCAGTACTGCGGCCCAGACAACCCTTGTCTGGGTGTCACATCGGGCAGTGTGAGATTTAAGCTACACTGTAGCAGAATTAGCAAAACCGCTTCCTCCTTCTCATATGAAACACCATCTTCATTCTCACCACAGCAGTCATCACCTCTGCTCTTACAGTAATAACCACATCCTCCACTTTCACCACAACAACTGCCATCATCCCTGTTCTTACAATAACCACCGTCTATCATTTACGCCTGAACGACCACAGCCAGCTCTTTTCTCAGACACCAACCCTGTGCTTCCTTCTCACTTTCAGCTGGTCTTTTCAGTCCTGTTCCTCCCTCTCTCCCTGCAGCAGAACCGGGTTTTATTCCAAGAGTGTCCCAGAATCATAGCACTGAGCCAATTTCACTGGAGATTCATCAAGCACACTTGCTACCTCTAGCAGTATTCCTGATGCAAGACAAGAGTATATTTACTGTATATCTAAAGGCTGAAGGACGCACTCACATTGTAGGAACCTTGTTCACCATCGTGAAAGATTCATAAGCTTGACAATACCATGATAACTCAGAGACACCAAACTGTTATTCTTACAGCACATAAGCAGGGTTATTCTATTGCACACAAGCAGGTCATGTAAACCAAGCCTCATTAGTTGCTCATAAGAGCAGCAATAAACAAATGGAAACTTGAAGCACTGCAGTTAGGCTAAATGCACTTGAATGAAGGCCCATCTAATGAATTGCACACTTCCAAACAGATGACGTACACCCCAGAGGATTTATCGGAGGCGCTAGTGGAATGATGTACATCAGTGTGTTTGTTGGGCTCCCACACAACAGAATAAAGGACACCCCCACATACTAGACAGTGAGGTCGGAAAGCAGAACTTAGAAATAAAAACACAGGGGATTCCTTTCATTTCAACTCAACAGTCACGCTTATAACTGCAGAGAGCAACCATGACAGAATTCCTATCAGCCACTAGCTGTTCTTCAGTAGCCTCACTGAAACTCAGGAGAAGAATAGGGATTTTGTGAGAAGGTGCAAAGGCCGCAGCTTTACCTATGAGAAAAGCATGTGGAAAGTATAAATTATACAAACAAGGTTGCAGCTACAGATAGCCTACCTCCCCACTGTTGTAGTATATAAAAATGGCAGTAACTTGATTCTTGCACAACATGACAGACTGTATTGTGAATCCTTCATTAAACGTTCTTCTCGACTATTTATTTGAGATTTGAGATGTGCAAGTGCTTGACATTTTTATTAATAAGACAGAACATATGACAAATCAGATTCCCACTGGCACTGACCTAAATGGCTCCAGTGTCTCTGAAATTTGACAAATTTATGCGTTTCAGGATCGTCTGTTCCTAGAAACCAATGCATATTAATTCCAAAATTTGTTCACTTGATGTCATACTCCAATTAGTATTGATAACTGTATATAGTGATATCCTCACAATCATTAATAGCTCATTTGCTACTGTGACTGTTGTGACAACTTATTTTGTTCTGTTCTTGACAGCTGTACAACACAATTTACTTCTTTTTTACTTTTTTTCCCCATTGCTCTCCATACTTGCTTGCATTTTAATCTTTATTCAATTTCATGCCACCTTTTTTTTCTGGAAAGTGACTTGCACACCTGTATGTATGAGTAGTGGGCAATAAGAACAGTTTATTCTCATTAGTAGTAACATTATCCTCATTATCATCATCACCCTACCCACCCAAAAATGTGAGATACAGCTGTTTGTCATAATTATGCTGTTAGGCACACAGCTCTAGTCCTTTCAGCTAAAGCTATAACAGCTTATTAGCTATTTCTTTTAACTGAGAGGGAATCTTGTTCCGCAGTTATTAATGATTATTGAAGGCATCAAAACAATGCACACCGGAATATATCATCATGTGCCTTGCAGCCTGGAATGTTCTTTTTATGTTTAGTATTGAAAAGGTTGCGGGATCGGGATTGTCAGAAGTACAGGGAGGACAAAAATAGCAGCTGAATAAGGAAACCATGCAGGAACGCATCCCCAATGTCTGATGACCATGCATATGCATGCTCTCTCACACACACACACACACACACACGCGCACACGCACGCACACACACCCAAGTGTCAATTGCCATCAGGGACCTGAACTGTTCACCTTTGACCCCATATGAGTCATTATGTGAGGGAGGAGTGAAGCCTAATAGCTGAAGGGAGAGAGGAAGGGATTGGCTTTGAAGCGCTGCATGTAGGCGGTGGTGCCTCTGCTGCGAGGCTCTCCTCTGACATATGCTGCCGCGAGTTCCCGTCTGCCGCCCGGGGGGACTGCGTGTTCTTAAAAGGAGTCATGTGACCGGCCAGAACGGCGGGAATCAATAGTCATGCTGTGAGATCAATGTGGTTGCCAAACTGCGGCAGCCATAGCAGAGACCCTGTATCCGGTTAAACACAATCTCAGCAAGGTAAACGGTATGCCAAGAAGGGGACCACTGCTACATCTGTACATCTGTACAGAGATTGGGTGAGGTTTTAGCCACCTGCCTAACTGTTTGACAGTGTACATGGCAGCTTAGCAGGATGAACACATACACAATTGATCTGTCAGCACATCATCTCCAGGGTTCCCGTTTCCCAGAATGAAAGCGTTTTATTGGTTCCTTCCAACACGTTCCATGAGCTCAGGACGTTCCTGCCAGCTCTGCATTTCCACGGTGATCTCTCTGCTTCACCTATAACCTCTGCGCTTCCACAGAGCTCTACAGTGACAGCTTATTTCCCGAGAGCTCCAAATTATTTCATGACGGTGTTCATCGGTCAATATTTACCCCAGTCACATCCTACAGGATGACTTGACACTCTGCTCGCAGTCTTGCACAATGCTGCGGTCTCAGTAAACTTCAAATTGACAACAGCTATAAACAAACAGCAGTTATATGTGAAGTAAATGGGCTAGTATGCCATGTGTTCTTCTCCAGTGCACTTCAAGGTACCTCGATGACTCCTGAGGCTAGTGCTACAGCACATAGAACCCCTCCTTTCAGTGTCCCCGGCTAGCCTTTCATGTGATACAGAGCTGGACAGGCTGTGTCTGTGCGCTGGATATGATGAGCAGATTAGAACAGATTCAAGAACAGATTCCACACGGCTTCATGCCAGCATATCAAACTACAGTAATGGTTTGACTGCCCATCAAATGGCCATGCTCACCTAGGATGAAAACATAGAATGCACACAAAACAAAACCGGTTTACGGTTATGTCATGTGCTGTCTCATGCCCGTCCCACCTCCAAAACTCTGGTGGTGAGTGACTGTTTATGAAGTGGGAGGTTTGTGTGAGGTTTGGCAAGGCCCCGGTCACACCGAACGGTGTGACGAATGCTTACGACACACAGCTGTTTCCAGTTCTGTCATGCAAGCCGGCCTGGGACTATTTCGAGCCTGCGTTTGTGGGTGGAGGTGTTTATCAGATATCAGCTAACAGCTAAAACCATAGCCCAATGCACTGGGGCCGGGTCGTTCTACACCACCAACAGTCAGAGACAAAGGTCAATACAGCCAAGAAGAGCCAATCAGCACGCAGCTCTCAGGGTGAGAGCGCTGTCACCGTGACAGCGTGGCCTTAAATAGCTCACCCCCAAGCATGCAGGGAAGAGGGTAGCAAAGGCACGGAGGACCCAGTGACGCAGCACTAAGGAGAGGGCAAAAGAGTTCTGGCACTCCATCAGACTAATGACATCCAGGCCTGGGGAGCCTGGCTAGTCCTAGTGATATAGGCAACATCCACACTCCTACCATCTTGTGGAAGTATGGGGGGGGGGGGGAATCTTCATATTATTAAATATTCTCCTTCAGTTTGGTGAGGTAATATATTAGTATATATATGGTAATATATTAGTCTCGACCAACTGCTGGGAGCGGTTAGAGGAGAGCGGCCAAACTAGTCAAACCTGACAAGAAGGGGACAGTAAAGCAAATAACCACGCATTACTACAGAAGTAAGACATCTCCGAACACACGCCAATCCAACTAAGTCTCATGAATACCTAATAAAGTGCTCACTGAGTGTATTTTACTGAAGCAGGATGTCACTCGCCATCTGCTTAAAAACATCCCTAGTATTGGACCGGAGCCAGCAGTTTTTTAAAGCCATTATCAGCTGATACCGATAAGACCCCCATATTACTGTGCATCCCTGAACCTAAGCCTGAACAGGGAAACAATGTCCAGGAAAAGCCTGTGCCCATTGTCACCCTTCCAGCCTGTGATGTAACACACATATGTCCCTGCACTCACAGGTCCCCACATGCCCTTTTTCTCAGGGGTGAGGGGGTGAGGGGCGTTCCGTCACCAGACTGACAGATTGGACCTCCAACTTCCAGCTGACACACACACACACAAACGCACCGATTAACAGCCCCGCCCCAGGAGTCTGGGTTCCCAGGAGTAGGGGGAAAGGGAGTAAGCTGAATATCCAACTCTCACATCAGCACTAGTACAACAGCCCTACTCTTAAAGCCTGGAAATATTGGGATCTTGGGATCAGTCCTCCCACTGTTCAGCACCTACAGAGCTCAAGCAGCTAAATGCAGACCTTATTTCTGATGCATGTAGTCATTTCTGCTCTGATTTGCTTGGCCCCATTATTGGGCCTCTTTATAAAAACCCAAAGCCAAATGAATAGGTACCAGCAGCAACCCTAACCCTTTTTAGTTACCATGGCAACATCAGTGAAGAAAGAAATGCATAGATTGCAACCCAAAAGTGGAATCTTTCAAACCACCACTGCAGCATAGACTACACGACTTGACCGTAATATGAACGTACCCCACGGCTGCCTTCTAAGCACAGTTCAGGTTTTGCACACACTACAGCACAGCCATACAGCAGAAACCGGAGAGCAATCTGCCATGGGAGTCTCAGAGGAGCCATGGGGAGGGGCTCCACAAAGGGCCTCCGTTTCTTTAACGAGACACCCCCCCTCCCCCCATCCCCCAGCACCCCCAAGCATAGAGTTGAAGCAGGATGGCAATTCTCTTGGGGGGTTTGTTGGTTAGCATAGGCATAGAGTAGGCCAAATTGTACTTAGACCCTCAAAGACTCATGCAGAATGAAAACTGCAGATCAGCTCCTATAAAGGCCAAAGGACAGATTCTTTATCAGTGCACGGAGACTATTATATTGGTTTTGCAGAAACATAGTTGGGAAAAGAAACAAACTTAGAATAAGCAAACTTATTTTATACAAAGAGCATCAGGTACCTTGGTTAGCTAACACCACTGCAATGGTCAGCAAGCTAAATGAACAGGATGTCCAATAGAAACAATGAAGAGGATCCTGACTTTATTGAATGTAAGCCACTACTCACTGACAGGAAACACTGGTCTATAAAAGGTACCGTGATTGAATTATATCATTACGACAACAGCTCAAAGGTAGACTGATAGCTTACAGGGCAATCATTATCTGATTCTTTGATAAAAACTGCAGTAACTCATCTATGCATGCGTTATTCTGTACTAAAGCCCAAATCAAACATTTTCAGTTAAGCAGGATGCTATACTAATACTGAGATTTTTTTCCACTGGAGTTCTGGGTGGTGTGTGAGTGGGTGTCACAGCTTGGTAGGTAAGACAACCGGCTCTGTATTTGAACCCCATGGCAATGAAGACACAGGTGATACATTCTGCAGATGATGCATTCACAGATGATTCTGTAAGTCGCTGAAGTTCAACACCCCCTTCTCATAGTCATATTACTTACAACTTAAGATGTCAAAGATTCTGTAGCATTATTGTTAAATATTCACACTTAAAGGATGGCTCCCATTGTGGATTTTTTTTGGCCCAGACAGGCAGCTTTTGTGTGCAACGAAGGATATTTTTGATATTTAACAGTTTCCATTGACACAGCCTGCAGTCTTCACAATGACCAGTAAAGGGGCACTGACAGGTTTGTGGTTTAACGCCAGAAAACACACACACTAAGTAACTCCACACAGCTTAAAAGAGAGCAGTCTGTGTGTGGCCACACACTGAAGCCCTTGGCGCAGGAGCTACAATAGGCTATGGCTAAAAGGATAAGAATTTGGGAGTGTGGTGTTAAATTGCTTCTGACAGCACTCACATCAACACACAGCTAATCTTTAACACACCGCTTCAAAAGGTGAACTTTGTAACTGCCTGTGCTTGGCTGCAGCAACAATTTTCATTCCATCCATCTCTCTCCTCGCTCGCTCTCTCTCTCTGTCTGTCTCTGTCTCCATCTCCCGCTCTCTCCCTCTCTCTGTCTCATCAGGGTTCTCCACATTTGAACAATTCCACAGAAAGTACAGCACTCTGTGCTGCTGGCCTGTTTGATGTAGATGTTCTTCCATAGCTGATGACTCATAAGGCCGCACTACTTGCCATGCTGCTGTCGGCTCCCAGTAAAGCCCGCTTCACAATCTGCACTGCAGCGGCACAATGGCACCAGACCGAGAGACCTGAAATTCTCCACATTCTCTGAATGTCAAATGTGAAACACGGCAATAAAGACCCCATGCAATCACATTTTTCTTGCATGAAGTGTGCATAAAGACTCTACAGAAAGGGGTATACTTATATTTTCACAATTTATAGAGAGGAAAAAATGTGATTGATGTAAAGTATACCATTTCTGAAGAGGAGAGCTGCAGGTTTGATGGCACGTCTGATTTAGACTACACCTGTTCCAAGGGAGTGGAGTGATTCAGACCGTATAATGAAGCTTGGTGGTTCACACTTCACATACACTCAGCTTCTCATTTCACATTTTTTGGCTCCAATTCCAGCTCAGGCACTGTACCGATTCAAATATTATTCAGTGTAGCCCAACGTCTTCCAGACAAAAACATGAACAACATGATTGCCAGTAACATGCATGTCATTAGTTAGCTGCAATTGAAGTATGGATAAGATCACTGACTTCTGTGCTATCTTTTTTATCCTTTGTTTTCTTTTCATAATCCTCCAAAGCGTTTCCGTCACAAACCACTCTCTGTTCGAATGTGGAAAACTTGTGGCTTATCTGAAAGCTGTGCAGAAACAACATTGCTTTTGAGAAAGGGGTAACCATCCAGGAACAGCACAGATTTGGGAGAGAAGAACTTTCCAATCTAACAGTCAGCCGTGAAATACAATGAGCTGGATACAACTGCCTGAAGACGCTCATGGCACAGACAAGGGGAAAAAAACTTGGGAAAGGCTTGTTTTGCTTGGGGAACAACTTCTGCTGTAATTAGCCAAGACAACAGGGCCCCGACTCGCTCTGTTTGTACTGTCTGATGAGAAATGAAGAGATTACAACCGTAACCGTACCCTGTGGTGGTGGTATTATTTGAGCTTGCAGTTCAAAAAAGAAAGAATAACGCTGCCCCAGATATCATTCCGCAAACAGCCTGGCCCAAAGGCTACTGAAATATGACCAATTAGAAATATCCACGGAAGGTATGGTAAAGCGCATACACTTGAATTGGTGAGGGTTCTGTTCCCAAAAGCTTTGTGTATAGGTACCTCTCTGTGCCTCCCTTTCAGACACCAGTGTACTTCTCATTGCTCCTGACAGAGGAGGGCAATGCTTTCAGCCGGAGAGCCCTAGGGCCGGGTCTCACTTTGTCCGTATGTTAAGCATTTCAAAATCAGTTGCGGGCTGATTGATGACTTCCTTGTCTGAGCTGCCTTGCCTTTCTTAGGCGTCAGTGCCATAGCAACACAAAAACACTGAGTTTGACTGACATGATCAACAGACCGTGGACCATTTAAAACGGCAAACCCGTTACAGAACCGCATAAACCGCTCATGCCAGGAATTCCTTCAGTAACTCTCCCCCACGCTGAAGAGCATGTCTGACCTGCTTCAGCACCTCTGTTTGAGACACAGACAACCATTTAAGGAGCTCCTCATGTGGAGCATTGAAAATGAGAAGAGCCACACAGCTGAAACAGTCAGGAAGTCTCAGCAAGGTTACCCGGGTACATATTTGCTTATTGTCACATAAATAAGTAAATGATTTCAGAAATTTTATGCCTCAAATATTTCAACTTTACCTTGCTGCAATCTGTTCTATATGTAGAATTAAATTTTATGGAGGACAAAAAATGTTTGGAAGATTCATAAACAGCCAGAGCTTGTCCCCACTTGAAAGGACACCCCTGTCATTCACCTGGCCTGTACTGTAAACAGCTGGTTAATACATGGCTGTTAATACAGCGCGAAGGACATGTTGAAAACCTGGATTAGCATGCACTTGAAAGGACCATACCGCAATCCATTCTGATGCCGTTAACTGCTCTGAAGCACTGTGGAACCCACCAAGTTGACGGTCAGTATGCGGTCAGTGCATTGCGGTCACTGCGCAGTGGATGACTCACCCTCAGAGCCTCGATGACCAGGTCGCGTGCCTCCAGCTCCCCCTCCATGATGCTGAGCAGCGTCAGGAGCTCTGGCTTGCTCAGACTGTCCACGTTAAACTCACATTTCTGCAATGAAAACACAGCGTTACCCTCACATTTCTGCTAATACAACACCACTCCCCATCAAAAAAACAAAAATTGGGAATATGCAGCAAAAGTCCCAAAACATATCCAGTAAAAGGTTCTCCTGGAGAAGAATCTAGGATAAAAATCCATTCTCCATACCACTTCTTGTTTTTCATCACAACCCAATCAATCAACAAATATGGTTTCACTTTGTTCTTATAATCACGGCAAGACAAAGGACTGAACACCAACAGTTCAATATCCGGTCAAAAGTAACTTAACCAAAAACTTGACTAAATGCAAACGCAGCCTAGCACATGGTCAGGCTATTGTGGTAGAGCAAACTGCACAATAAAAACTAAAGAGTACTATATATACACAACAGGATTTAGCTATATTATGAGTCATAAAATGTAATTAAATGAACTCCATAGTTAACTCTATTGTGAGCCAGCTGGTCGGTGCATTTTGCAGAAAGCAGAATAGTGGAGTGTCAGAATTCCCACCCTTTAATTTGAAATCGAATTAGGCCTAGCCTGTAAGCTTTTGTGTGCACTATGAAGAGGCCTTTGTTGTTATTTGTGCCGCTTAAGGCTTGAGACTGCCAGCTCGTCTGCCCACATTCCAAAAGTTCACATTCTAAAAAATCCTGCCAGGTGGCTGATCAGGAAGTGGAACTTCTGATAAGAAAAAAATGACCCCAGAAGGTAAAACTATGGTTGTGTTCAAATGCTTTTGAAAAAAATGTATCCTTCCTTCTTTCCTCACGTCCATATCTCCTTCTGACTTAGAAGGGGCTAACTGGCTGCCATGACAGAGAAGATTTGATAAGATTTGAACACAGTTCATTAACAACAGAAAGAAACCAAACAGTTCAAAAAAGTGAATGATACATGGATGGATCCTTCGTGGAAGTAATTTGAGCTATAAATGACCACAAGTCCCATAATCCTTCACTTCAAACAAGTCAAACAGATGACAAGAAGTCAGCAGTGATAGTAAGGAAGGACAGAATGAAGGATAGGAAGGACATTTTGCATGCGTCACAGACTAGAGGTCACAGACAGTCATACATAAATGTATGAGAATATAAAAACTGTCTGACAGAAACAGACAGATAATGCAAAAAAGTAAACAAGACTGCCATTTCAATACCAAAAAAATAAATATTTCAGAAAAAGAATTGTTAAAATTGTGCTCAGTCAAAAAAAATACTTCTAAATATGCTGGAGCTGAGTAGATCCATAATTGAATCAAAGAATAGAAAAATCTATTTATAAAAGGTAAAGCTAGGAGTCTGTGCTTAGTTTAGACTATGTCTGTTACAGCACATACGTAATAATACGAAATGTCTGCATAAATGCTCAAGCATATTATATCATTCTGACGGAGCATTGTTTTCCCAAAAAAGGGGAGGAAATCAGCCTTTCATCAGAGGTATTCAATATAGCAGTCAAAGCATGGCTAAAGGTCAATCAAATGTGCTTACATTAACACTTACACAACTACTTTGTCAAGAGAAAAGAGCAAGACTCTGTAATACATCCATAGACCTGACCACAAAGGCCAGGCTTTGGTTAGTGCAGTATTTAATAGGTAATTTAATTGTGCTCATGTGATATGAGTTGGTGAATATGAAGTAAGGAGGATGACTTCAATTTTGTCAATAAACCATGTAAAGGGCAAAACCAGCAGCTGCCAGTGTGCTAGGGCTGTTCTGGGAGTTCATCACATTCACATTACCATCACAAACCATTGCATCTACAAAGACAGCCTATGTGTCCCATTCCCATTCAACTGCAGATGTCTGACAAAAGCATATAATTCATTGTAAGTAAAAGTTATTACACTACTCTGTCTTAAATCGAGATCAGATAGCATGCACTTCACACAGACCAACATTCGCACCATTTAGTTTCTGTCTTACTCTATAACCTTTAACAAATGCCTGACAATCTAATTTAAAGATCTAATTTCCCAAAATGGTGGCATTCCATGCGTAATTGAATATGCCCTGACTGTCTAATGGTTTTCCTAAGAGTGAGTGAGTGAGTGAGTGAGTGAGTGAGTGAGTGAGTGAGTGAGTGAGTGAGTGAGTGAGTGAGTGAGTGAGTGAGTGAGTGAGTGAGTGAGTGAGTGAGTGAGTGAGTGAGTGAGTGAGTGAGTGAGTGAGTGAGTGAGTGAGTGAGTGAGTGAGTGAGTGAGTGAGTGAGTGAGTGAGTGAGTGAGTGTGTGTGTGTGTGTGTGTGTGTGTGTGTGTGTGTGTGTGTGTGTGTGTGTGTGTGTGTGTGTGTGTGTGTGTGTGTGTCTGTGTGCAGGGGGGGATTTTTCTATACAGATATGATTTGATGAAATCAGAGCACACCAATATCAAAGATAATAACCAAGCCAAACAGTTAATGGTCCAGACAAAGGGCCAATAGTTAGCTATGTTGGTGTCTGAAACACAATGGAAGTAGTCTACTTCCCCTAAGAATTGTTCAGGCCCTCTTCAATTCCAAACCCAGAGTCCCTCCTCTTTAAGGACTCTCTACTAAAGAACAGATCTGGCTACTGACTCCAGGAAACACACAGACCATACAGGTCTTCAGCATGTCCCCATGGGGCCTGCAGAACAGTATCCTGCTGTTAGGGTTAAACTGGAGACGACTGGGGATCTCACTGACCCCAACAGTCTGAGGACACCATGCTTTCTAACCCCAATGTTTGAATATCAACGTGCCAACCACATCTAAACTAGCTATGTGCACTTTAACTAAGCTTAACTGGGTAATTCAGTACTCTGGGCACTGCCAGCTGAGTCACTGAAATTGTGTTAAAATTAGAATCCTATCCGGTGTTTGCCTCCACCCTAGCCCCCCACCTCCCCCCACATTCATCCAAGCATCCAACTCCCCCTCCCCACACACACACCGCCTTCTATGCCCCAGCCCCACCCAGGACATTTTCCTGGTTGGTTAATATTCGCATTTCAGATCGCTATTATGTGGGCAACATTGGCAATTAAACGTCCCAATTTCTCTAGCACACATATCGCATATTTAAACAACAACAGCGGGAAAATAATCTATCTGGGCGTGTTGAATGAGGAACTACTGCCATGCATGTGCATAGACTGGTCCGTCATTAGTTTGCTGGCAGCTTTATCACACAATTCCCCGGGCATTGAATCGAGCGCAGAAAGTCAGCCTCGCTGGAATTCTTTAGAACAATTAATGTATTATTGACCAAAGGAAGGCAGTCAGACCTGAAACACGCTGGCGCCCTATGCTACCCGCGACCAGCTACCTGAACACAGCCCAATAGAAACACACTAAATTATTCGTATCACTGAATACACCGACACAGCTTCAACGCAACGCCAAGCAAACTCGCGAGAGGAGAAAAATATAAATGCAATTTTCATTGCGGTGCAGGCTACGCTCAAACATGAGCGCTTTTGACAAGTAATAACGCTCCAATTTGTTCAGCTAATCCTCAAATAATCTATAACATAGCTATTATAGGTTGAACGGAGCGGAACATTTTATTTGATTTTTTTTTAAATCATATTTTAAAACCGCAATACACAGGCCTCCTATTATATTATATTATTCAATAAATAATACGCTGTATAAATGCCCATACTCAAATGAAACAATGAAGGGACAACAAAACACTAGCTATCTGACAAAACGAAAGGAAATGAACAAGATCGACGTTAAAATGGAGATTCGAGCATCTGGGCTTAGCTTTGACAAGCCATTTGGATGTTAGGCTACGGTTTAAATTAGTTGTTTCCGAGTGAAAAATTTACAATGCATTCCAGCAATGAGTCTCCCAAACATTAGGTTTTACCCCCTATGCTGTATGTCATATTCTGTAAACTGTCAACCTTTAAAACGCAAAGTAGCTGCTATACATGCACGTTCACGTGTAGCCTATGGAAATGAAAATTAAATGAAAGAAAGCCACCTCATTCACACCTCCGGAGAAAAACCGCAAATCACTGCACAGATGCTCTTAGAACAGCTGCTTTGAGAATACAAAGACCCGCTCGCACATCTCTAGCTGGCCGATCTAAAATACAAACAAAACATCCAAATGCTAGCCTGGCGTGTAATTTTATTCCTTACTGAGAAAATGCAATACCAAACACGTTTCTCTCCTGTAAACAACTTGTTAAAGTGGCTGGCTGGATTTGCTTAGTCTATTTGTTACAATGCAAACTGCTGCATACGGTGCCCAAAGGACCCTCGTTTGAAATCATGCGCGTTCTTTGTCCTTGTCGTATTTCCTGACACTCACTAAATGTTAGGAACAGTTCATGTCTATTTCAGAGGTAATGTCTTACCGCTTCTATGCTTCCATGCACCGCAGTTGCAAGCGTTTGAACAGGAGGAGGCTTCTCTCCGCTTGCACCCTCCGTCGCCATCTTCCTAGTGTCGCGGCGGTTGGTGAAGTGAGAGCGACACACAGATCAGAAAACAACGCATTCGGCACAGCTTTAACTACTAAGCTGCTGAATTTGAATCGCAGGGGATTACGACATCTGCGTATGAAAACAGGGAAAAGCGAGGTGTGTACGTCTGTGTTGGTGGCTGGTCCAGAATGCGAGAGAACGTTAAGAGGAACGTAAAGCAGCGGTTGTTCCGTACGCATTGCAGATTCCAGATCCAGGTTCTTAACTTGAAAGGAGGTGCACCCCTGCTATGGCTAAATACTGGAATGTGCCTGAATGGCTGTACTGAAGTAGGCAACTTCCACCAGTTACTATTGTAGGCTACAATTTAACGTTGTATACTTTTGTTGCATCGTTTTTACTTCCGATTAGTTTAAGATTTTGTTTTACTACAACTGAGTTTATGTCACTTCACAGAAATACAACTGATCTTCTCTTGCGGGAAATGAGCATCATCATCATACAATACATGAAATGTACAGTCGACTATTTTTGGCTTTAGAATTTCACATTCATTTCACATTTAACATTAAGATGCTCTCTCCAAACAAAGGCCTCCCACATTTCCAGTGTATGTATTTACTATATCTGGGGATTGACAGGGAATGGGGTTCCATCTATGGCACCGGTAACTGTCTGGCCTCAATCACTAAACTCATTTGTACCAATAGATGTAAAAGATCAAATAAAAAAACAGATTATATACACATGCACATGTGTGCTTGCACCTGTGCCACACTGTTTGTGCACTGGGACACATCTCCTCTGCCTGACCTGTTTAAAACAGTGTTTTCAATTTGTATACAAATATGTGATAAGTTAAACATCATCATGATATCATTAGCTTAAAAAAAAAACCCCACATATGTTTACACTGAATTCATTAATTGACATAACATGTTTTTCTCCAGTCAAGATGATTGAGTTCATTTAAGACTGTTGTGTTTTGTTGAACCAGAGTCTGAAGGGCCAGGTGCATGATCCTGGACGTGAGATAAGGCACAAGTGCCCCTGGCCCTGATTCACTTCCTCTGCATAATAAACCAGAATCTCTCAAACCACCCACAAATGAGAGATTCATTGTCTGCCCCAGTTCTGTCTGCCTAATTTTGGATTTTGCCCTATAAAAACTTCAGTGACACAAAGATAAAACAAATTGCAGAAGATCAAAGTCATTGGTGACCAGCGACCTTTTTGAACATTCCTCTTAGATTCTTAGGTTACATTCTTTAGATTATTCCTGTACAGCCTGTGCTATATTTATCCTCCTGAAGGGAACCACTGTATTCCCATTCACCAACTAATTCAGCCTGAACTCTGGCCAAAGCCAGCTAATTATATTTTGTGTAATTGACCGATCATCAATTCTCCAAAGGAAAAGTCCACTCAAGCAGAAACCACCCATCCCAGTCAAACAGGGACTAATGGAGGTCACACCAGTATTGTAGAACACTTGGCTATATTCCACTGATACTGGAGCATGTGAACTGTAATGTAATTTTATTTATATGAAAGGATCATTCATTGTAGGATGTGTGTATGCTGTTGTGCGCATGTGTATCCTTAAATTAATAATGATTAAGAACTAAACTGCTTACCTGAGCTATCCAAGACGACAATCGTTTCTTAGAAATAATTTACAAATGCATATTGTAAATTATTGATCTTTGTGTCAAAGCCTATGCATTATATGGAACATTAGAATGGGATGCTTTGTAATAATCTACACAGCAAGGTTTTCTATGAAGCAAACAGAAGGAAAGAATAACAGAAAATATGCATGTTAATATAGGTACTAATCAAAGGTGAGTGGAGATTTGCTGCTGCAGACTGATGTTGGGGTGACCCTCCATAAATCTCCTGGACTTGGCTCTTACTGACTTGGACATTGTCTGCAGGACCTGGTACAGGGGGATTTCTGTTCACAGTCTCTGGGCATCACATGTGCCCTGCCACCCCTCAGAGTCCTGGTTCTGCTCCAAACTGGATGAGACACAGGTCCCAAAAATCAATCTCGCAAACAACGCAACACAGCAGAGGATTTTTTATTTGTTGCCATTTTTGGGGCCTTAAACAGATGCCATCCTCTCTTGAGACATTTATGGTGTGAAGGGAGAAGGAAAGAAGTGAATGTAGGTTGTATCCAGGCTGTTCCAGCGCTTGGCGAGGCCAGCCGCGCTGTGTGCCAGATGTGTGGTCCTGCAGAACAGCAGCTGCGGCAGCTTGGCAGCTTGCGCAGTGGAACTGAAGCAGTTGGCTGGTTGTTTATACTATACTTGTGATAGTGTGCTCCCAGTCCCTCCTGATCTGATGGATAAAGACTGGGGTAAGGGAATAGGCCAACGGACGTGACTGGGAAGTCTATATTTGGGTGATAAGATAGGGAGGAAAGAAAGTCTAAACTTCAGTCATGGCTGCTCACCATACAGACACACAGCCTACTTACAAACACAATGCTCACTCAGAGAACACAAATCACATGGCATACTCAAAACACCTCACTTACACACCTATCTCAAACATAGCAATGTCACACTGTATTTCCAGTGCAATGAGCAAAATCTAATTTCATAATAAAATTGAATTGATCTTTATTAAGCAATTGGTGTTTTATGCTCATGTGATACAGACTGACTTGTGAATACAAGCACGGGTTGTTTTGCAGTCTGCCTTTAAAAACATTCCAGAAAAAAAAAGTCAGGCATATTTTTGTTGTATTTTCACAGTGATGGCTTCCTGTGTGGACTATTATTCTGTAGTTGTGGAATGAGCAAAACTGTAGCCCAGTGAGTCCTGGAATGTGTATAGATGCCTGACAGGACTCATGGTGACTCACACAAAGGGAATACTAATGATCAGGTTCCAGGTTGTGTTTGTATTAGGATATTTTACATTACTCACAATAAGGGAGTCACATTATAAAATAACCACATTGCTGGCTAATGATAGGTGGCACAGTGCAGTCATAAATCTTTCTTGCAACTGCGCATAATCTGGTTTTCATTTCAATATTTTCATAATGAAAGACTGTGAGGATACAACTGTGTTCATAGTCACTCATAAAAATGCAATGTTGGACAATGTAAACTGTGTTAATACAGTACAGGCAGTGTAAAGCTTATGAATAGTATTGTGAAGGCTAATGGCTCACCCAAATGATGTATGCTGAATTGTATTTTCCACGATCCAAATATCACTGTAATAGCAAGAGCAAAGCAAGTTATATATGTCAATTTGTAATGTCCTGCTATGTCACTAATGCCAGCTGATTGATTGTAGACTCTTCCTTCCAACCAATTGTGCTGTTCGCAGCACTGCCATTGCTCTGGAGAGACTTGTGGAGGTTGCATCTGCCCTGAATGCTGACATGCTGCACCATGGCATTTTGAAAGAAAGGCTAAAATGGTGTGTGTGTGTGTGTGTGTGTATGTATGTGTGTGTACGCGCACGCCCTTGCATGCGTGCCTGGGAGATTTGCTGCAGGGCAGTTGCTTCAGAAGTATATGATGCATTGCAATTAGGGAACAGGCTCCAAGTAGATATGTATGTCACAACAAAAACTAAAAAAAATGTAAGACAAACAGCTTAAACACTGTCATTATTTCACTTAAATAAATTACCATGAAACTGTCTCAGCATCAGTATAGTGACATCTAGTGGCCACTTTGGTTATATGTTGGTTACTTCCCATTGGAATAAATAACCCAGAAGTCCTTTATTTAACCAGGATGGTCAGTTGAGAACAAATTCACATTCGCAATGACAACCTGACATTAGACATTAATGTTTGCCCTTAAAACTTGCAGTAGTATTGAAATCAATTATCTATGGAACTCATAATTTAATAAAAAACTAAATTCACTGTACAGACCTGACTAATGGGACACTAATATAGGAGAGATGATAAAATGCCAGTTTATATTCCACATAGTGGCTGTGATTCTGTTCCATAAGGTCACATGACAACGAATTGGTGCTCTGCACCTGTTCTGATGTGGCAAACAATAACAATTACAACTGAAATTGATGTTAACTACAAAACTCAAATGAACATGATGCAGACTTGAATTATGTAGCCATGGATACATCACCAAATCTAGTCAATCAGTATGACATTGAAGCCAAATTATAGTCTCTGGACACTAATCTAGTCCAGAAACACTGTATATGACACACAGGAGATTCAATGAGGAAAACAATAAAAAAAACATGTTCTCCTTTCTTATGATTCCTGTAAGAGTAATTTTACGTCAATTTATTTGCTGATAGAGGTCAATGGTTCACATGGATAAGCTGAACATACATTATTTAGAATAACAGGCAACTATTTCCTTGTCAGAAATATCTATGAATATGCAAACATTTTTCAAAGATTAATGAGATTTCTTGAGAGCTTGAAATGTGAAGAGGCTTTAAGAGACTAAATTATTAAACCTAAACTGTAGCCGACTGAAGGGACAACTGTTACTGTGAATTTCATTTTAAGAGAACTGAATTCATTGATATTGATATATTACAGGCAGCACAGTCTATATGACCTTATCACCCCATACTCCCCACCTGCTCATCAATTCATCAGGAGTCCTGAGTTGACATCTCTCCCCATGCCTCTCTGTTGGCTCCTGCCTGCTGCCTAAGTTTAAAATCCTGGTGATGTCCTCTCTACCTACCAGCCCTTGCCAGACCCTAAATCCCAACTCTGCAACCGAGCAAATGTTTTGCAATTCCAAACTGGCAGTAGCTAAATAGGGAATGCAAGGTTGTTAAAAATACCATCTCATTTATCACCCAGGCAGGAGGATCATTGGTTTGTGAGTTTACCCTATTTGCTGTAGCATGAGATGTACAATTTAAATATATATTAAATATGTTTTAATCTACTGAGGCCAATGCACATTTAACTCATGCAAATGTATTGTAATGGTGATAAATTGGATGTTACGCTGCGCAGAATTGACATATTTTGAACACCCAGACTCCCGGATAACAGTTAAATGTGGATAACCGTTAAGACATGGCGAAGTTCAAGTGTGTAGCCTAAGGAGGGTAAGCCGAGTACTGTAAGGAAGGCAGGGTAAGACAGTACATGCTGCCTGGGTGAGTCCTTTGAGAAAGAACCATAGGTTCTTATGTAGTTCTGTTGGTAAAGGGTAAAAACTACACCATTTAACAGTTCAATGAATCACACAGCCAAGGACCGGAACTACAGTAGAGCATGACGTAAAACGGGAACCACGCCCATAAATAGTAGTGACCTCGTCATTGCTTATTCAAGCACTTCCGGTTTAAGGTACCAGTTTTTTTTTTTGTTTACGACGTGAGCAGTACGTTTTCTGTGGCTAAATCCGTTCGTTTGGCGAAGTCCGTCTGACAAAGAAATGTCTACTGCACTCGAAAGTTACATCAATCGTATCCTTTTCTGTATGTGCATGCGGAACACGTAATACCAGTGTAGGGAATACGGTGAATGTGGGTGGCTTTCACTGTAGTTTTAGCATTTCTGTCGAAGCTAGCTAGCTGGGTAGCTAACAAAATGCAGTTGCAGCGAACACGTGGATTACTACTTAACTAACGAATTTAATCAAACGTTATTGAATGCAGGAGTGAGATTAATACGTTATTTAAACACTTAACACTTTCAAGCGCTTAGCCACACTGCAACCTAGCTTGATAGCTGCCTATGTCGTTCAATGCCCTATATGTTTTGCTAGGTAGCTAACGTTTCCGAGCTTGCTAGAGTAAAAAAAAAAAAAAGATCACGTTAATTTAAATGCTCATCGACGATCTTGTGGTAACTTATTACCTGTCCCAATACGAATAAAATGCGTAGCATTAAATTAAACCTTGCTGTCATTTAGATTCTGTATAGCTGTATTGCTAACATGGTCATGTTTGCTGTTTGATTGGTTGCCATTTAACTTAACCGTTACATTTTAGGCACAGTGGCAATTATAACATCAGATGGGAGAATGATTGTGGTAAGTTTAGTTTAGTTTGTTAGTTAACCAATATTCTTAAGTAGAGTAATATCTCTCATTTGACCCGATATCCTACTTTTTAGGGCACGTTGAAAGGATTTGATCAGACCATCAACCTGATTCTCGACGAAAGCCACGAGAGGGTATTCAGTTCCACACAGGGAGTAGAGCAGGTCGTCCTGGGGCTATACATCGTCAGAGGAGACAACGTGTACGTGTTAAGTTTCGTTGTTTCGGTTATATCAATTTTAACTGGGTTCTAATCTGGCGAACACTATTTTACTATAGTATGCAGCCCTAAATGACCTCGAGCCAACCATGTAGAATCGATAGTGTAGTAATACTACAACAGATTCTGCATACTTTTAACTACTGTGTCGCTCTTGTAAAATAATGACTACAGCGGCGACCTTTACAATAATTTTCTCTTCTGAATGTTTCAGAGCTGTCATTGGAGAAATAGACGAGGAGACGGATTCAGCTTTGGATTTGGGAAACATTCGGGCGGAACCTCTGAACTCTGTTGTCCACTGACGAGTTTATGGAAACCTCTCCGCACAGGAACCTTCAGTAACACCTTACTTGAACTCCCGCCATAAGGCAGACATTGCACTGTCATACACAGGAAATAACCGGGGTCACAACATGGCATAACAGATATACCGTATAAAAATGTACTGATCCAAGTATGACAATTTTATGTCATTAGACAAGCCTTATGCCGTCTTATGACAGCCGTATGTCATGTGTATGAGTGTCATGTCAGCCTTGTGGTGAGGGGTTGAAGTAATGTGTTACCGAACCTTCACACCTCACTAACCAACCATGATGTCCCTGGCACCTCACACTGCTGACAGCAGTGTGATGCTCCAGGAATCCTCCAGTTTAGTTTGAGTGGTGTTCTGTAATCTTAAAGGACTTCACCTGTTAGTACTTCTGTGTTGTTTTGAGGGATTATTCATATTTGAATTTAAATGTATTATGTTCTATTATACGCTGTAAAATATTGTTCTAATCATCAGGGTATGATATCAATTTGATATATCATTTTGTAAAAATTCTTGGAGGTCAGTAGGGACAGTTTGGTATCCTAATATTACTTATGTTGAAATAAAAAATGATGTTCTTAAGGGCTTTACGATTCTTAATGAGGGTAGAACTTAACACCACTCACTTGGTTGAGGTATCCAGAGGGAACTGTTTTATGTTGTGTTGGATCTAGTTAGATCTGTAAACATACCTTTACTGGTCACTTTACAATCTTTGAAATACCCCTTCCCAAATGGATTCAAATAATGAGATCTAAAAATCTTTTCCCACTCCAGAAATCTATACATCATTTGTAATGATCACCTAGTGCAACACATTGCTAATTATTTAGGACACCCTATTTTGAAGTTCACATTTTAAAATTCGATTGAAAAAAATGGGAAGCCTTATTAAACGCATGCAACAGTCTCCAGACAAATTTGCATTGACCCAATTGATTAGTTTACATTTTTTAATTGAAAAATACAAAGATAAGCATGGAGAAACAGCTGACCATTTACAATTATCCTTTGCCCCAGTGTAGCAGTGAGACAGGTCAACTTTACAGTGGTGTTGAGACTTGTAATCAGCTCTTGGGTTATCAGGGTGTTGCTTCTTCACCAGACTGCACAATAGCACCATCACATTACTGACCTGTATAAGCTCCCAAACCCAACAATTTCTTCAATGATAAGAGAGAACCGTTAGGATACACACACACACATACATCTTTCAGAGGCTGTTGCGTACTGCATTTATGCTCGTTTTCTCCTGGCAACTTGTATAAACTTAATGGGGAGAACTCCATTTGGTCTCAGACAGTTGTTTCTACAAGATTCTTTTTAAAATGGCTACCTTAAATACAATGAACAAAACATGTTACAATATCTATACCCTGGATAAATACATGGACAATCATTAGTTTGTCTCATTCAAGTAAATCTTGTGTTTTTTTAAATAAAAAAAACAGGCGTCTCAAATGAATAGTCATTACAAAACAAGACAAAAACATATTGCACCATTTCATGGCATGTACCAAATGTAATGTAAAAACTGCCGACTTGGCAATAATATTTAAGATTCATTGTAATACTCTTGGAGCAAAGAAAAACATTTCAGACAAACTAAGACAGATTTTAGGACAAGCCTAATTCAACCTTACCTTAAAGTGGCTTTAACTCCAGATGGCAAATTTGAGCTATTTGTTTTTCAACCTTTTCCCCCTTTTTTTTCCTTTTTCTTTTTCTTTTTAAATACTACTTGCTCCCACTTATACAAGTAACAGGAAGTCACACTTAATTCATTTTTTATTCAGTTAAGGAGAAAACTTGACCTCACACTAAGTGGGACTCAGCTATATATACACACTGTCAAAATAAATCCAATGTTTCCAAGGAGAAGTTAAAAGCCGTATTTTTCTGAAGGTGTGGTTCTCCACATGGAACCACTTTAATCATATGTGAAAATATGGCTTCAACAACATTAAAATGGATGTGGTTTGCGCCTGAGCAAGTAAGTGCAGCGTGCATCATTTTCATATACCATCTCCAGGAATAAAAAGGAGCAGGTGATGGCCATATGTGGTATACAGGGAAGAGCAGGCAGATTGAATACCTGCCCTCCCAATCCGGGTGGATGTAAACAGGGTGAGTGTGGCTGTAGTGTCAAATCATGTAGTTTTTCTTTAAGACTTCTAGGTACTGCTGAGTGGCACGGGTCACCGGGTCCTGGTCCACATTCAGGGTCTTCTGTGACCCAGCCGCCGAGCCCACGGGGGACAGACGCGCCGACCCCCCCTCCAGCTCTGCTGCAGCTGACAGACAAGAGCAGTCAGACGCTGTACTGAGATCAGCCAGTTAGGACAAAGTTTCCTCTGGAATGTAAAAACAAAAGGGAGGAGAAACACTCACCATGGTCCAGTTCCTTTGATATGTTCTTTTCCAATTCACTTTGCATCTGGGGATAGAGATGGCACAGAACGAGCAGTGAAATTAAAACCCCATGGGTTTACAAACACGTTTCAGTTGGTTTCAATAATGTAGGTTTTGCACAAGCATTTATTTCTGGACTTCAAGCTTATATGTAACAATCTAAATCTGGAATTCAACAAGTATGGCATTTATGGTTATTACAACATCCCTTCAATTTAAAAATGGTTTACATAGTTCAGTTCAGTTTAGTCTGTTAAAGCCACAATTATATACATTCGGTGCACATTCTATGCACAAAATATACATTCATAAAGCAGTGTTCTATTCCTAGTTCAGCACAGCACCCTCTGTAACAAAAGAGGGAAGATTGCTTAGGCCTTTTTTCTGCAAATATTTAAAGACCTGCATCAGACAACACTGCAGAGGTAAAGAGTTCACACGGGCATGTGAGGGCACCGCACACAATGCATTTTAGCACATATGCTAATGAAAGCATGCCTTTCATCCCACAAACACAACAGTCTCGCTTACATTACAACGGCTAACACTGATGTATCCTTGATGGAAAGTTGTCACGCACATGCACAGAAAGAGAGAGCGGATATTGTGGGGACACGTGGCACAGATCCACCATGGAAAACATTGTTTGAGGTTTGATAAGAATAATTGTTTTATATGGAGTTAACTATGCCTTGCACCCTGGTGAATGTGTGTATCTCCACACAGTTCCACACTGTATGACACTGCCTTAAAAAGTAGATCCTGTTCATTATGGGTAAAACTAGTAATAACTGTCAGTATGATGAAGGTATTTTCATCTAGAAAACAACAACAGTAATAACAGGAATACAGGATTTCCAGAGAAGAAAGTTAGTTTTTTAGGGGTGAATGTGTTTAGTAGTTAATGAATGACAGGGTACAGTACAGACACATTCTAACTCCACATAACAGCAATTCACAGAAGTGGTCTTCAGTTGCCGATTAGACTAGACACCCTTAATCCAGGACACTTTATGGACCTGTCAAATGACCCAGGCACTAAATAAAGCTGGAAATTTACAAGAGCATTTCAGTTGAGAGTTCCTGGGTTTCTGAGGGTACAATTCCAGTGTCCCAAAGGATTTTAACTTGCAGCCTTCAGCCTCTATTTGCTACTTCACACAAGGCTCCATGTGGTGTTCAACCAGTCACTACTGTGATGTTAGGTCATGGCCGCCCAGGTTCACCCATCACAGAGAACACATGAAAAACACAAAATAAAGTATACAGGCCTCCTCTTTCTCTTCCAAAGAACGGCAATTACTTCCCCCCCCCCAATTCAAAGTTTGTAACAAAAACAGCCTGTGACATTCTACCGCAAAGGAATTTTGGGAAAAATTGGGTGTGTAATCTTGTTCAGCATGTGAGTTTTCGCAAGCAAGAGGTGAGGGTAAAGGAAAGAAAGCCACTCAATCGCACACCACTACACACCTTGTCATGTGTCGGGTTGAAGTGAAGAAAGGTGAGAGACAGACTTTTGAGCTAGGAGCTGAAGGAGAGCAAGAAACAGAAGACATTTAGTGCAAAATTATACTACTGGAAAGGTAGAGGGAGTCAAAGAGCGTAGACAGAAGGAAGGAGGAAGCAGAAAGGGGGGGGGGGCAACTTACACCCTTAAAAACTGGACACATGCAACACTGTCTGAAAGACTACAGAACAGTCACGGATTACGTACTGCTGTGTTAACTAGCATGTTTGACTGAGGTGATGTGCGGCTCACTATACTCTGTACAGCGACTGATTACCTAAGGAGCTGAAAACGTGTGTGGGTAAGGGTTGTAGCAGATTTAGAAACACAAGAAAATACAGCGCATGGGAGTGACAAGCCACTTCAACTTAACACAGTTAAACTGTTATTTTCTTACATTTATTTTGTGGATATATAAATTTAGCTTTGATGGGGCAAATTAGATTGCAAACATCAGAAATATTTCCCATTTAGCGGCCATAGTTTTAGCTCAGAGACCACAAAATGTGAAACATTTTAAAGGATGTGCATACTTTATCAAGACAAATGCATTTACTCTTGTTTTGTGTATGCACATATATTTCCATATAAATGCACTTCAGAGTGCTTTGTAGGCGCTAATGCGGAGTTGAGTTCTCCCCTCAGGCAAATGTGTCGTATATCCCTGCATTGAAATGTGAGTGAAGTGACTCATCATCCAATGGCATGGAAATAACAGAATGCTATGAAATGGGAAAACAAGTTGACATGTTTATCTATCCTGGCACAGCACAGATACCAAACACCACGCTGCTGTCCTGTACACTGTGTTTGTTCTTTTTTCCAGCATTGACCGATTCCACTTGGACGGGGCTCACCTTGGCCAGGTAGGCCTCCACCCTGCTGTTGTGTCCTTCCCCCACTGGGCTGAGGAAGCTGCCTCCCAGGTTCAGGCTCCTGTTGAGGGGCCCCAGTGTGGCTCCGTAGGTCCCCACAGACCCCAGCGGGCCCATGTCCAGGGAGGGCCCTGCCAGGCCGCCATTGACAATACTGCTGGTGATGAGGGACTTGCTGCGCTGCCGTTCACTCAGCAGCCTGGTGTTGGTCTCCGCTAGCCTCTCATTGGACCTGCCCAGACCAGGTGACAGCGTGAGCCCACAATGACAGCGTGACATCATCTCAATCACTGCCACAGCATAGTGATGCAGAACTAATGTGAAAAACACAAGCAGGGAACGAGCAGCTGGACTTAAAGGCCATGCTGACCTCTCGAGTTTGCCCGCCAGGGACTTGCGTAGCCGGAGCTCCTCGCCGTAGAGCTGGCGGTAGCGGTCCAGCTCAGTCTTGGTGGAGTCCCTCTGGGAGAGGCTGTCCTGCTGGCTGCTGCGGAGCCGGCTCAGTTCACCGTCCAGGTCCCGGATTCGCTGCTCCAGCTGGCTCCGGAGGCCCGCCTCATTGGCTGCTTTGATCTGCTCCAGGGCGTCCTGGGAGGCCGCCTGTGTCTGAGACACGGACAAAGACCATTATCCAAAGCTGACAATGTATCGGGTAGAAAAGGAAAATGTGTTAACTTCAGTAGGAATGCATTATAACCACATAATGAATGTAAAATGTTATCTGGGATGCCTGTATGAACGCTGCTGTGTTGGCTTCACCTGCAGGAAGAGGTTGACCTCCTCGAGCTTATGCCTGATCTCCTGGCGGGCCCGCTCCTCAGTTTCACGGCGGTACTGCTCAGCCTGGTTCTGGTCCATCATGCTGGTCTCCATCTGCCTCCGCAGGCTGGACACCTCCTCCTCCAGCTGCCTCTTGCTCCTCTCCAGCCTCTCGTGGCTCCTGGTCAGGGTCTTGAGGGAGGAGAGCTGCTCCATCAGCTCGCCGTTCACAGCCTCCAGCCTGCTTCTCTTCAGAGCCTCCTTCTCCAGCTGCAGCGAGAGCTCGTCCGCCTGCCGGGCACACAACTACAGTCAAACTCAACGGTCAGATGAGCACACAACTACAGTCAAACTCAACGGTCAGATATGTCTGCCTGTAGTGCAGTGGTTACGGTACATGACTGGGACCCGCAATGTTGGTGATTCTATTCCCGGTGGTTCAACCCCTGGTGGTTCTATCCGTGGTGGTTCAATCCCTGGTGCACAACTGTTTGGCCCCACATTACCCCACATAATCCCTAGATTGCCTCCTGCTTAGTCTAATCAACTGGAAGTCAGTTTTGATAAAAGCGTCAGCTAAATGTAATGTACTGAAATAAAGAAAAAGCCTGTCCGGCAAATTGATTGGCCTTTAAGCACACTAAATTTTGAATCAGTTAGATTTCCTTATTGGTCTGTCCTCACCTGTGAAAAAACAGACTGAACAGGCTTTTCCTGACTTATTAAATATCACTACATTTAGTAGTCAGATATGTTAAAAAATGCACCGCAAGAAAAGCAAGACGTATGCCAAACCGTGCCTTCATCCTGCCAACGGCAGCATCGGTGTCCATCTGTCTGTGGCCCATCTCCCCTCGAAGGCTGTTCAGTGGGGAGGCCAGTTCCCCCGAGTCCTGCTCCCGTAGCTTCTTTTTGGCTGTTTTCACCAGAGTCCTCAACCTTCACAGAACAGCATCACAGCAACCTTCAGCTAACCACCACCACAGCTCACACAGAACACAATTAATCATCCACATCTGGGGAGCTACAAACACACATTTTCTAAGAAGTGTAAGTAGTTATATATCTACATCTATAGGCTAAATGACTTCCAACCAATGTGTAGTGATATATAGCGTGTATAGCATATATCATTAGGTTGGAGGGGGGAAGGTCACCTGTACATTTCCTTCTGCAGGTCTGTGTTTCTCTTCATCTCCTGATCCAGTCTCTCGTCAACAGACCTTTTCTGCTCTGAGATCTTCTTCACCTTCTTTCGCTCGATATCCATCTAAAACACAATATATATTCTACATATGATGTGTCTGATATAGATACGTTTTTGCTGAGTGACAGGTAGAAGTCACTAACCTGGGTTGAGAGATCTTCTTTCTCCTTCTCTAGCTCAGCCAATCGGAGGCCCAACCTGGAGCGGCTCTTCAGCTCCTCCTCCCACAGCTGGTGGGAGCCCTGGGCATTGTGGGATAGCACACTCTGCTTCTGGACCTAGGATATAAACAGGATGCCATTTTCAACACTGCTCACACGGTGGGCCTATACTGAAAAATAATGTCAGTGACAAACCTCTCGACTAAGCTGATCTTCCAAGTTAATCTTCGCTCCCTGTAGGTCTGTGACCAAACCCTCCAAACGGTTCCTTACCTGTCGAAATGTATACATCAAAGCAGTCAAACAACAGATGCAGGAGGCTTAATATTACACACAGGATAATTAAAATAAGCATTTTAAAACCAACAGAACATGCTTCATGCAGCTCTACATCTCATTATTCTTGTCTGAAGCAGTTGTCTAAAGTCACACAGAAAATGGCTATTAAAAGTTGGGAAGAAAAGGGAAGATTGATGAATTCTAATAAATCAAGTACTAAATTTGAGTAAACCACCACCAAAAGAATTGCAACAGACAAAATTCCAAATTCAAAAGACATTTAAACTACTTGCACCATTTCAAATAATGTCTTTGAAATTAATGCAGTCTAGCATTTCACACCCGAAAGTTCAAGGATTTCTCATTTGAATTTATTAGCAGAACAATCCCTCAAATATATTAACCCCATACTATTTTCAGGAAGTTTCAGAAAGAGATGACTAAAAGAACTGCTAGCATCACATCAACATCCTAAATACCAACCATTCCGCCAGGTGAAGACTCTGATGGCTGTAAAAAGATTAAATTCCTCATTCATTACATTTTTATTGCTTTATTATCATATATTTTATTAGGTTTATTATTAATTTTTTAACAAGATTCCATTCATTATTTAAGTTAATGTCATTTAAACAAAAGTTCTCACTTGAAAGCTACATGTTAAACTGCATATGACAAGTTCTATGTGGGGAAAAAGCAGCGAAGTGCTGCAGGCATTATCTTACAAATTAAGTCACTTCACACGACAATGGTAATCTGAATATATTTAACACCCTGCTGATATGGTGCTGCCTTTATGCTGAAACAAAAAATGGGCAATGATTAGTGGGTTAAAGTGAATTGTGCTTTTCAGTCACTGAGGCTGTTGGATGACGGACGGGTCGTTGACGGTGAGAAAAGCTCACCAGTGCAGCCTCCTGGGCTCCTTTCTGTAGCACCTCGATCCTGTTGATCTGCTGCTTCGCTGTGGCCTCTAGCCGAGCGTTCTCGATCTCCATACTGCAGAGACAGACACATACAAAGTTGTGAAGAGTTGCCATTGCTACATAAACACATCCAGCACGGCTCAGGTAAAGCTGACCAATAGGCCCAGGCCAACAATACCTGTATTTTTGATGGCTCAATTAAACAGGATACGTAGCTATGAGAATGGTTCCGAGGTTTTCTGTGGTTTGGATATTTCAGTAGGAGAGGATGTGTGGTTTAGTGCGTGCTAATGACAGCTCAGTGTAAAAGGATGTATGGTCATGCGTGTATGTACCGCTGTACTGCCTCCTCCAGCTGCTTGGTCGTTTTTTCGGCCACCGAGGAAGCCGACAGGACCTCCTGCAGTTTCTGAGCCGAGGCGATGACCTCTCGCTCTTTGTCGTCCAGGGCGCTCTTCAAGCTGTGGACGCGGCGTTCGGACTGGACGTACTGCTCCTCGCCGTCCTGCAGCTGGAGATAGACACCATCAGCACCCTGAGCCATGGCGTCCTGCTTACTGCACGTCACACCCCCCGGGGTCTGCCCGCCAGCACCGCAACACCTACCTTTCCCTTCAGCCTGTCCATCTCCTTCTGCAGACGCACCTTCTCTTCCTCCAGGTCGCTGCGGTAACGGGTGTTGACTTCCAGCGAGGCCTCGGACATGGACAGCTTCTTCAGCGAGTCGGCCAGCTCCTGCTGCAGCTGCCTCAGTTTGGCCTTCCACCAGAGAACAGAGGAGCATTCAGGGCAGTGACTTACACTGGGAGACTCAGAACAGTGCTGAAGAGAACACACAGTAAAGGGCTTTTCAGACACATAGAGGGAATTTTGGTAAGAAATTAAAGTTGCTACCATTAAGTGTTAAGCTGTGAAACGTTGTTTGTAGTAGTAATAATCTTCTTCTGAGTTGGAGATGTTTATGAGTCTTCAGAGGTGCTCTTATCCAGAGCGATGTACAACAAAGTGCAAAGTGCATACCCACCACCAGGAACAAGTGTGCTGAAAGACCCTAGAAGGAAGTACAGCTTCAAGTGCTAAGATAACAAAGGTAAGGACTAGGGCCAATTTGATAAATATGACAATGGATGTTATGTCTAAAACTATTTTAGCAATAAACAGCTTACATAGCCAGACGAAACTAGCAGAAATATCATCCTAGCGAACAAGTAACACAAGTAATGACACTACTGCGAACTGAAAAACGACCAAAAAAACCTGGCTGTGTGTAAAGCAGCCATTGGCCGTAACGCTACCTCTCTCTCTGCGCTCTCGTGCTCCTGCTTGCGGACCTGCTCGCGGAGCTCCGCGTTCTTGTCCGCCAGCTCCCGGCTCCGTTCCTCCACCATGTGCACGCGGCCGTCGCTGTCGGACCGCAGCTGGGCCAGCATGTCTCCGAAGCGTTCCTGCGCGTCGGCCACCGCCCGCTCCTTCACCGCGCCCCGGCCGTGCGCCTCCTCCAGCTGCTGCCGGAGCAGCATGTTCTCGCTCTGCGCCTGGCCCAGCCGCTCCTGCAGGGCCTCCTGCCGGGCGCCCGCCTTGCTGCGCTGCTCCCTCTCGGCCAGCAGGGCGGCGTCCTGCTCCTTCAGCCGGGCCTGGGCCTGCTCGCGCTCCCGCTCCACCGTCTCCAGCAGCAGGGTCTTCTCGGTGAGGGCCAGGGCCGAGCGGTGGCACTCGTTCTCCAGGCTGTTGGCCTTGGCCTCGGCCTTGCCCAGACGCTGGGAGAGGCCGTGGATGGTCTCCCGCTGCCCTGCCGCCTCGCCGTCCCGCTTCTCCTGCGCCCGCTGCCAGTCGTCGCGCTCCCTCTGCAGGGCTCTCTCGGCCTCGGCCCTCCCCGCCTGGCTGTGCTCCACCTCCCGCAGCGCGGAGGTCAGCCGCGCCCGGGCAGTCTCCGCCTCCGCCTCCAGCTTCTCGCGGGCCTGCCGCTCGTGCTCCAGCTTGGCGGCTGCCACGGAGGCCTCGGCCTTCAGGGCGCTCAGCTGGCCGTTGCACTGGAAGACGGTCTGCGCCAGGGCCTCCTCGCTGACCTTCAGCTCCTGCCGCACGTCCTCCAGCCTCTCCCGCAGGACCTCGCTCTCCTCGGAGAGCCGGCCCTCCTCCTGCCGGCTGTGGGCGCGCGAGCGGTCCAGCTCCAGCTGCAGGGACGTCACCTCCTCCTGCAGGCTGCGGCTCTGCTGCATCAGCTCCCGCTCCCGGTCACTGGCCTCCGACAGCTGGGACATGGCCTGTACAGCACACGACACGGAAACATGAAACATATTTCAATAGAAATATGGAGAGAATACGGAGAAGATATTTCCAGATGCATGTTTTGCGCAGCCAGTATAATGGCAGTTTTGAATCATGGCTTGGTCTTGAATGCAGCCTTGTCCTTGACACCGTGGTCTTGAACCAGACTCGATTAACCAATGACTTTGGTTTTGGCTATAGCCCTGTCACTTTCATCCTCTGTATGCTGTCAGTTCATCTGTCTGTAGAAACAGGGCGGGTGTTTGACTGCAGGCTCTACGACCATCAGGGACAGCGTTTACCTCGGTGCTCTTGTTGAAGTTCCTGCGGTTCTCCTCCTCGATCTCCTTCTGTTTGCGCAGATGGGAGTTGAGCACGCCCTCCTGCAGAGCCCGGGCACTGCGCTCCTGGTTCAGCATCCGCTGGGCCTCGCTGCGGTCCTCTTCCAGCTGTCACACCAACACACCACGGCATTACTACACAATGGACAACAATACAATACACTACACCATGGAGCAGCCATTTTGTCTACTCAGGAAAGTGAGCGTAAGTATTACAGTGTAAATGTTACGGTGTACTGGGATGGTGATTATCAATGCATGATGGGGCAAACACATGAATGCTGCCTTAAGTGTTTTAGCCTTGTGATGAGAATTAAATTATTAAGTAGAAAATAAGTAAGCTCAAGTAACTTGTTTTAAGTTACCATTTGCTTGACAAGTGAAAATGTCTTACTCTATAGGCAAATATTTTTGTCTTATTTAGAAGAAAAAGTAATAGAAATAATTTCAGTCTAAATAAGATGAAAATACTCGAGATTGACATATTTTGGGTTTTTGCAATGAAAAGAAGAGCAGGAGCCTGAGGACTGGCGGACCTGCTTCAGGTTGATGGTGAGCGTTCTCTTCTCCAGCTCCAGGTTCCTCATGGCCAGCTCCATCCTCTGCCGCTCCTCTGCCTCGGACCGCTGCTGCTCCTCCTTCTTACGAAGCTGCTCCCGGCTCTTCTCGTACAGCATGGCCGCATTCCTGTGCTTCTCCTGCTCCTGCTTCAGTGCAAACCTGCAGGGAGCGGGGTGTGAGCAGCAGGAATCAGAGCGCCTTCCTCCATTGCCTTAACCCGACCGGTACACTAAACCACATGCGGAAACCGCATACTATTTCTTGTACATAGCACAGTTAGATGTGTCACCATATGTTAGAACAGCATTCATCCGTGGAGGGTAAAAGCATTTGCAGATGCTACCAGAGGTGTGAAATCCGGTTCCAGAAAGTAAAAGTCCTCCGCAGTACTTTGTTCCAATCACATGGATTTCCTAATTACCATAATTCCTCAGGCAGGAGGTAGAATAAATAGCTGAAATCAGTTGCATCCACGGGTAGAAGCAACATATGGCAGGACTAGGTTCTGGCCCCGGGACTTTCCACCACAGCGGTTCTGATTTAAATGTGAAGTGAAAGATCGTACTTGAGGTTGTTCATGTCGGTCTCCAGCTCCACCTGTCTGCGCTCCAGGGCAGACCTGCCCTCCCGGGTCTCCTCCACGGCCCGCCTCAGCTCGGCCCGGTCTTTCTCCAGCCGGGACACCTTGTCTGCCAGCAGACTGTAGCGCCCCCTCTCTCTCTGGATGGTCCGCTCGTATTCGTGGAACATGTTCTGCAGTTTCACCATGCTCACAGAGTCTGGGGAGGAAGGGGTTAATCGTACACAACGAGTCCTACCAATCAGCTGCAGGAATCTGTCCATCATCCCAAAACAAGGATGTCCTGATCCTCCTCTGCAGTCCTTTAACAGTCAGACTTGCTCGCATTCACCCAACTTACCGACTGAGGAGGAATCGAGCTGCTGGATGAGAAGGGAGGCGTTGCGGTACCCTGAGGTGGGGGAGAACTCATCCTCGGTGGGAGTGTCCGAGGACTGAGTGAGCTCATCCAGATCATCTGCCATTTCCCTCTCACTGTCCCCCTGCAAGGTTCACAACACAACCTGGGCTCACACAACACAGCCTCATCTCGTGTAATACCTTGTGTACCTAATGTCATGATATTTACCTTGCTTCTACAATTTCCTGCGGCTGCAAACCTACAAAAGAAAAATGCAAAAAACATTTGGTTATTGGTAATTTAATTTCTCACTCAAAGGGCATTCTTTCAGCAGCATGGAAAGACGATGATTTATATTCATGCGATGGTATAATGCAGTATACTTTTACCATGAAACTTAAAATGCAACATACAAGCAAACTAACAGTCACGAAAGGTGGGGGGGGCATATAAATATGAAAAAAGGCCAGATTCCACCACCATTACTCAGCTGACATTAGCAAAGTTCACCAGAGTGAGTATGACATACTGCATATATACCTTCCATCATCCTCAGACACCTCACTGACAGTACTATCGTCAAACACAGAGAGAGGGTCTCCATTAGTGTGGGCAGCCTGCCGGGGCCCAGACGGGGGCCGCTGGGTGATCCTTTCACCTGTATCTACACCGTCGCCTTCCTGCTCCAAGACCGTGCTGCCGCTAAAAGATCACAGACCTCACGTTAACAGTGCAGCTTCCACTGGGTATTCCTCAACAAGGGGCCACACCCACACCCGACACCGAACACCCAACCAGCCAACAAGCCCCTCTGGCCACCGCCATGCTTACTGGCACAGATTGAGAACACAGTGAAGCAGTATCTAGTGCAGGTTGTGAAGCGATGCACACAAGAGACTAGATGACTTGAAAGCATGGCTGATGAGATGCAATGATACAGATTGGACGTGTACCTCTTTGGACTTTTAGAGGAATCCCCTTGAGGACGACTGTCCCTAGTCTCGTCCTTTGGAGTCACCCCAGTTCCCTTTTCACTCAGCTGCGGTCTTTGGCTGGTCTGAGGAGGCCTCACCTCCTGAGACTCGTGCACAGACTGTCTGCTTGGTCCTTCAACGTCCCACAATCCACCTGGTCTTTGCACCACAGAAATAACGTTTTTCTTCTCCAAGCCAACCTGAAAGTACACAGGGAATGTTTGCAAGGAGCTCACAGACACTTCAGAAAGATATGGAAAGGGCAAAGTGACTTCAACAAGGGACAAAAACAGGCTTCAGAGCCAGTGAGTAAATCTACTCCAACCTGATATAACATTATCCAAAAACAGAAAACAAGCAAATACAAAAAATATTATCTAGGCCAGCAAGATTTTAAAATGGCAGAACATGTGAACTCAGAAAAAAGATAACTCCATCAGATATTAAGCAAATAAAAAGTTATTATTATAAATGTGTTATAATTATATTTCGTTATATTAATAGCATTATTTCCATGTTATGAAATTATTGGCCAATATGGACAAAAATCTTTAGTTTCTGTTTAATGGACATACTACTGGTTTGAAGGAACATGCAAAGAACACACAAATAACAAAAACACTTATCCCACACACAGAAAATCTGGTTATCACACATTATGACAGAAGTTATTCTTTTTAAATAAAAGAAGGTTTAATTACACACAAAGGGCAAACACAAGACATCTTTAGCTTGGTATACCCAGCAAAAGATGAATAAGGCTCAGACCAAAAAACTGCAGTGCACTTTAAAAAGCTAAATTAAGCATGCATTACATGTTTTTAACCATCCCCCACAAACTTTTCCCACACCGCACATGCAATGGCATTCACTGTAAGAAGCTTTCTACAGACAAAGAACACACTTTCAGCTAACTATATGACACGCTGAAATTGATATGTGGAAAAAAAGGCCCATGAGACCATCAGAAATGTGTACTATTATTAGTATGAACTCAGGGTTAAACAGGGCTACCAGAAAGTCCGTACAGACGGAGACCCTATTAAGTGCGAACATGTAAGAGAAGGTCAAGTTGCCACAAGTCTGAAGAAGCCTCAAGGGGAAATGACATGGATGAGAGACAATATGGTATCAGAGATACCACACGGTGACAGGAGAAATCTCATGATGTGAAGGAACATCATGGGGTGATGGGCGGGACCACAGAGTGACGAGAAAGGTGATGAGAACGGTCAAACAGCAGCACAGGACGTAGCCACAGACGGGTCCTCTGGAGGCCAATGAAAATAAAGCAGTCATTGCAAAGATGGCGCAAGACTTTAGAGTGTGAACTGACGGTGGAAATGGGACAACCAAGAAAATAGACATACAAGAAGAAGGTGAGGGGAAGCCACGGAGGCTGACAACATGAATGTTCTTGATGAATTAGAAAAGAAGATGGAAATGTGGGTCTTTGTTTGGGTCCTTTCTCACAGACAGCGACAGAAGTATGGGGTGGGAATGCAGTGGAGAGCTATGGGAGTGGGGTTCACAGTCCTCTACCTCTTTCCGCAGCTGCGACTTCTCCTTCTCCAAATCCAGGAACACCACCCTTAGCTTCCCTACCTCGCGCTGGAACCTGTGCCGATCCTCCTCCAGCTCTTCGTCAGAGTAGCGCAGGGAGGCTGAGGGGTTGGTGTGGAGGGAGGGGCTCAGGCTTCTTTCAGAGTCTTCCTCCTCTACCTCGGATTCTTTGTGTGTTCTCTGTGTGGTTGCACAGGGCTTGGTCTCCTTGCTGGGCTGGAGTTCGGGTTCACTGATGGAGCTTTTGTCAGAGTGGAGTGGAGTTCTGCATTCGCCGCAGTTCCCAGCATCAACATCAAGGTTAGTGTCATCGTCCTTGAGATCACTTCCTGCTAGCTGCAGAACAGGAATTTGCTTGTTCTCTTGGTTGTTTGTGATGTGGTCAGGCTCCCCCTGCTGGCTGCTGTCAGCACTGCAAGGGTCTTGCGGGGAGCCAGTCTGTAGCAGTGCTCTTCTCTCCACCTGAGGGCTCTCAGCTGGCTCCGTACTCGAGTCCTCCAGCCCCGATTCTCTCTGCTCAGGAATTGGCAGCAGGGCTAAGCTCTTCGCTCTGGCAGGAGGCTGAATCACCTCCTCTTCCTCACTGGATTCTTCCTCTGCGGTTGGGAATGGAATGTCTTCCTCCTTTTGCTCATCCTCATCCTCTCCCCTGCTTGCGACAACGGTGAGGTCTATGACTTCCTTCTCCATTTCCCCAAACTTCTCCTTTAGCTCGGCCGCAACACTCTTGAACTGCGATTTCACCTCCCTTTTCTCAATCTCCACCCATATCTTCTCATAGCGCTTTTCCCATGGCACGCTAGCCTTATCTCCTGTCCTGATGCCCTCTTCCTCCTGAGTCGCATGACTGTGCGACTCCCCAGGGACGATGTGGGTAGGGTTACTCACATCTGAACCCGAGGTATCTATGCCATGCTTCTCCTTTGACAGTGCGAATGGACAAAGAAATACAGCAAAATCTACATAAAAAGGCAAGAACACAAAAATCTCCCAAATGCCATATGCACATAGTATGTCTTCATTCAAATTGCTCTAAAACCATTGAACAAAGGAATTGTATGATGGCAAGAACCTTTCTTTCAACTCATCTAGGCTCACCATGTTACCAAACGTCCAGAGACCAAATATCAAACAAGGTACATTACAAATTGTTCAGTAAAGCCTCATTTAATTTTACATTGGATATTATTAAAGTAGAACTTATAACTAGGTAGTGCCACACTGCCCTTTAATTAAACAATATTGGATGAGTTAAATTGTATGTTATGTCTTGCCTTTCATCTGGACTCCGAGTCTGAAATAAAGTTTAAATTAAATTGAATAATGTCTCTGTCTAGCCTCAGCTGCTAAAAGCAGAATAAATCCTGGCCCTGTCATACTGAGAGGTAAAAAGGCAGGGACTGAGACTGTGTGGCTGTGGAAACCAGCATAGGGTGTTGTAGGGGACACTAAAATGAGTAGAAATGGATAGAAATGTAAAGGACCCTATAACCAGGAGATAAAGATGAAGAAACTGAATCCAACCTTGTGTAGCTCCTCCTTTGACTCCGTGCCCCCTCCATCCTCAGGACTGAGCTGATGTGGACTTGGCAGGGTGTCTGATGGCAAAGTTTAGTTGTCTTATTGCTCAGCAAATATCCTTAGGCCAGCCATATTGGGCTTCTCGTCTGTCCTGCACTATCTGTTTTACTTTTTCAAATCCTTAACCTTTTTTTAAAGGATGCTCACCAACGCAAGTTCAACAATAACTTCACATCTGCACTCACCTGGTTTAGATATGGCTTTGTCTTCAGGCATATTTGGCTGCAGTTTTCCAGACTTCCTTGGACTAGAGGCAGGAGTTCCACTTTCTGAATCCCAGTCAGAATCTGAAAAAGAAAAACCATTTGTATACAATTTAAATATACAAATATACATTTGAAATACAATTACATTTTAAATGTAAATATTACCATTTAAATATATATGTAAATCAGAAATGTTACTAGGGGTGTCAAGGTTCAACACAACCAGTGCCATTTTAGTTTCCGTGTCTCCCCACCTGTCCATCCTGACTATCTTTATTTTAATTTTTTTGGGGGTGGGGGTTATTCGGAATTGTAATGGTAATATTTACATGAACAAACAATGAACACCAACTTATATAATTTTACCTGGAGTCACTCCTAGCTGTCTGTATGAAAACCGAGTGACAGATTTGCACCACCCTAAGCACTGTTATGGGGACAAGGCAGCAGTACCTTCCTCGCTCTCTGCTTTCACAGGTAGAGGTTTTCTGCCACGGGGATGCGGTTGAGGCTGCAGGGTTGTGCTGGGGTTAGAGGATCGAGGACTGGGCAGTGGAGGGGTTTGGGCAGTGGGGCTGGGGGGGCCCTGGTCTTTGCTTGGAGCCACAGGTTGCCTGACGCTTGGCTCTTCTCCTAAGGGCGACGCCAGTTTGCGCTTAGGGATGTTCTTGCTGGCGGTGCTTGCAGTGTCCCAGTCTGAAGCATCTGCAAGGTGTGGAAGAGACTGCGTCACAACAAGCGTCTAATTGTTTCAAAGAACCAGTTACTCCTTCAGGCAGACAGGAAAGTGACCAGTCTGCATTGACACACTACAGCTACTTCATTATTTACTTGTTTATTTGTTTATCCATCTATCCACATGTCAGGGCCTACACTGACAGGTTGGATACCTGTGACTTGTTTTGTTGGAAAGTGAAAAAACAAGTTGGAAGTGTGTAAGCCCAACAGCATGCGATTGGAAAATCGAATGTGAATGACATATGATGAATGACTGTGGAAAAGAGCATATTACCCTCCAGATCATCAGCATCATCCAAACCTAGTTCTTCCATTAAATCTGTTAGAAAAAATAAATAAAACAAAGGTTGGGTACAACAGACAAACAATAGTGAAACAACAGTCGCAAAAATACAAGAAAATACAGGCCTTAAAGTGTACTGAAATTGAAAGAATATGGCTATGTTTAGATCGCAGCTACAAGTGCCCCAAATCAGCAATAAAAGCCACATCTGTATGCGGCAATACACACTTAGTATCGGGGCCCAAATTGACACCAGTGTATTCCAGCTGGATGAGGTGTGCGGTGAATTCATGTCACACTCCACAGTCCTAATTCTGCTTTAACCTTTTGTGGGCTCGATTGATCTTGTCCGGTGCAACATTAAAACGGTGATTACCTGTGTTTTCGACAGCAACGTCTTTAGGTTCAGCTGGTTTGGATAAGATAGGGGCTGGCTGGGCTTTTAATACAGGCTGTAAAGCACAAAACAACACAGGATTTCACTCCAACTGGTTTGGTACTGATAAGCAAAACCCTTCTAAAAGGCAGAGAGATGAACGTACCTTCTTTTCCAAACCGTCGTCTTGCAAAGCTGGAGGATTACAAAAAAAATGGCAAAAAGATAACATTTTTTAAATGACTCTACATTTTTAAATTGACTATTACACTTCTTGCATTCAGACATGCATATGTGCAGGACTGCAGATTACGGATTCATGCCAATGGGTGATGAAGCCGTGCCAGAACATCGAGTTCCCCCTACATGCAGGTGAACACGTGGTTAGGGCTCAGAGGACAGGGCGGTTATGGGACAGACCAGCACAGAAGGGGTTAATGGGAAGCAGGAGGCTACCACGGAGCCCTGCATGCAGCTGGTCACAGCACAGTCGGGTCATGGTCAGTATGGTAATGGCGATCATGTTGGATTGACTCTGCCCCTTGGGAGGCAGTGTCCATACCCAGTGCTGAAAGGTCTCCCATCCTCACTAATCTCCTGGGAGTCTCTAGATAAGCCATCCTACAGTTTCTTGATCCTCTTAAGAAAGAAGGAATGTAAAACAGGTCTACGGAAAGGAATTTGATATAAAATTATGTTAAAAGTCTGCTGGTAAGATTTCTTTAACATACTTTTCAAAGACACTGAGCCTGATCTACTGCAATATTGTATGTACAGTATAATCCTGAATATCCAACCATGTTGGGACAGGAGGTATTTTGTATATGTAAAAAACTAGGAATACAAATAATGAAATATTTAGAAAAGTTGACTTAACATAACGAAACTAACTATAAAAATATAATTCTGTCCATTTAAATAATTTATGTTCATCAAAACAACACTATAAATCATAATGTTATTAACAATTACAATGCTTTCCTTTAGTTTTTCTTTAGTTCTTTCTGTACTTTTAAAGTACTTAATCTTCCTTAATCTTTTAAGATCATTGCACCACACATTTGAGCTATTTTTCCAGATGATAATTCATTATGTTCTGGGGTTAGGTATGCAGGATTATACATTATACTACAAAACCAGCCAAATGAATACAAAAACTGGTATACTTGACCAATGTCCATTTAATAAGCAAATCTTTAAACTAATTTCATTCAGGCTGTACATATAATGTACAAAACATTCATGTCTATTATCAGCAGCTTACTTAAGGCATTTATTACATAAAGTCTATTTGCAAAGTACTACATCAAAGAGGGTGGATAGGCTACCAATTCTTAAAAGCGTGAAATGGCTTTACTGAGATGATTCCAAGGCAAAATCTACAAGCGTAAGTACTGACTAGTGCTTTATAGTTTTTCTGATCTTATACAGCTGAAACAGAGACTGATGCAATTACCTTCATTGTTCTCCTCTGAAATGCTGGCCATCACTTTGTGTGTCTTTACGGGGGAGTGGGCCACAACATGCAGTTTCCCTGGACTGTCAGAGCCAGACTGTATGAAAAAATAACAGCAGCGTCCACTTAAACAACCTGAACACCTGCACACTCTGATCTTGGTTCCCTAAACTGGGATCTGCCCTACCAAGCACCAATTAAGATCTGATCACCATAACCTCTGAATTGATATAGTATGGTGAAGCTCATACAAACCACTGTCCGCCAGTGTTTATGCAAATAGAATGCAGGGCAATAATACTCTGATGGATCGACTGGCACCATCCAAACACAATGTGTGTTGCCTTCAAGGGTAATAGTTTACTGAAAGTGCATATTCCACGTGCTTTTGTGACACACATATATTTAACGACTAAAGACTTACACTACAGTTCCCCTGATCCCCTGTGATAATGGGGCTACATGGCTCAGGCAGTAAGAGCAGTCGTCTGGCAGTTGGAGGGTTCGATCCCCCGCCCGGGCTGCGTCGAAGTGTCCCTGAGCAAGACACCTAACCCCTAAATGCTCCTGACGAGCTGGTTGGTGCCTTGCATGGCAGCCAATCGCCATTGGTGTGTGAGTGTGTGTATGAATGGGTGAATGAGAAGCATCAATTGTACAGCGCTTTGGATAAAGGTGCTATATAAATTCCAACCATTTACCATAACATTTGAATAATGTCATAGTTATAGCTGTAACAGACAGATTATCTGTCAAGTGGTACTTTCTTCAGTTACATTACATCACATGTAAGGGTAAAGTGCTTTGAAAACCCTAGAGGGAAGTACAGTTAAACTAGAGTGACAATGGAGTTATAATACAAAATAGTTGTTTGTTAGGTTAACATTACACTCATTGAATATTATTGGCCATCTGTCTCCTTTTTGGTAAAGAGCAGCTCCATATAAACAAACACATATAAATGAACAGATCTGTGCTGCAATGATTCTGTCCCACCTCAGAGTCCCAGGGCGAGTCCTCCTCATCCCCTCCCTCCAGACCCAACTCTGACAGGAAATCTGTGGAACATTTTGGGACATTCAGTGCTGGCCACATTATGTGACATTCTCTTGTGGAATCTCAAAAAGTTGAAAAGAGTTTTATATAGAGAATATTGTGTTTCTGGTCTTCATTCAGTGCTAAAAGTTACCCATGGTTTCATACAAATATAAACAATTAGGTTGAGTCCAGAATATTGGGAAATTTGTGAATATCTCACCTCTTTTGACATCTTTAGAAGGTTCACTAGTTACACTAGCAGCAACAGATGACTTCTGACCATCCTGAGCACATGTATTAATATCAGGAACCTCTCCATCATCCTCTTCATCATCATCGTCTTTGGTTTCTTCAGCATTGTCTTCATCTTCATCCTCATCATCTTCATCATCTTCAGTGGAAATGTTATCCTATTTGAGAGAAAATTATTGAGTATGACTGGAAAATGATCGTTACAGAACAGAGTTGAGAAATAATGTCGCTCCTCAGATCTCAGGATTAAATGGCTTCACACTGTCTGTCAGGTTGTCATATGAATTAATAAAACCAAACTATGAATAAATGGAAAATTTCAAGTGCATCTACTTTCTTATGCATGTGCTTAATTTATCAACAGTGCCTGCTACCATCATCTACTACATCTGTCCTACCTTAGATACTCCTGTATTAGAACCTTTAAAATGTGCAGCTTGTTTATCTTCAGTGACCTTTTGCCCGCCCTCTTGAAAGTGTGGGGGTTCTTCCCCAGGTGGATCAAGCTCAACGTCATCAATGGCAGTCCGAGGTATCTGCTCATGACCGGAAACTTCATCCCCCCAATCAATATCAGACTCCCCCTCGGCACTCATGCAATGGGATTCCACCCTCTCCTCCTTTGTCTTACTAGAACCTGCAGCAACCATTGAACTTTTAGGCTGCATACCCCGATTCAAATTTATGACCTTAGAAGCTGCATCTTCACCATAAGCCTTTTCTGTTAGTTCTTCCATGTTTTGTTCATTCCTTGCCTTGTGGCACCTTTCCAACTTCTCGACGGAGTTGCCCAAAGCAGTTTGAAAACCTTTTCCCATTTCCTCGCCTGCCTGCTGCCTACTCGTTCCACTGCCTAGGTCAGAGTCTTCTTCATCATGGATGCCATGACCCCTTTTGCTACCTGGACATCTTTTTGAAGTTTTGTCAAATTTGCCTCCTGGCTCATGAAGGCCTTCATAATGGCCGATAATCAGTGACACAGGAACACTGCTCTCCTGCTCCTCTGAAACTTTTCCAGCAGGCTGGAAGTGCTCGTTCTTCAAATCTTCCTCATCTGAATCCCATGAATCACTGGCTTTGGATCTAATCACTGCTGTAGGCTGTGTCTCCAAAGCTTTGTCATTACGACTGGAACCTTCATTATCCTCATCACTTTCATCTCCCCAAGACAACTTGGTAGAGGAAGGTTGATCTCTATTTTTAGCCAAAGGTTTTGTGCCTGCAGTGTTCTGAGCCAGTGTCTTTGCCTTTCCATGAGATCCAGACATTGAAATGTAATCATGTTGACCTGAAGCTCTCACGCCAATACTCTTTTTCTCTCCCCAAGAATCAACAGTTGATGTGTGCTCATTTTCCTCTTTTCCAAGCAAAGCCTTATCTGAGCTTTTTTGAATGGGTGTCTTTAGTTCTGTCAGCACTGGTGACATGCTTGCTTTAACCTCTTCATGGCTTGACGTGTTTTCAATGCCCTCCTTATCTCTCACGTCAGGAGAGACCAGCTCCTGTGGTGTTTTCCCACATGGGGTAAGGCCAGTTTGCAGAGGAGGACTCTTACGTACTTCTGGGGAATCAGACTCTTTCTGATATGATATATCACTCTCATCATCCCCCCAAGACATATCAGGAGAAGTGGGCTCCTCTGCCTTTCCCCCCAGAAGCTTCAAGCCCTGCTGAGGCAGTACCTCTGGTTCTGTATCTATAATCTCTTTAGTCCCAAGATCTTCCTCTTCATCTGAAAACCCTGACTCGACTCTGATGGCTGACACAACACAATCTTCTCCAAAGTCCAGGATTCCTTGGGTGCTATTATCAGCCCGATTGGTCATATTTTTGGAAACCACCTCATCTTCATCGCTGTTATCATTTCTGCTTCCTGCATGAATCACATTTTCCATGGCTTCCTGCTCTTCAGTCACAACTGCTTGCTCAGTGGCTGCTGCAGACTGGTGCTGGTCATGGCCTTCAGCCAGCAGCTGTTCCATGTCAGCTTCCTCTTCAATACCACCTTCAGCATCAACTCCTGCTGTGACAGGTTTGAGCAACTCTTCATCAACAACAGCATTGGTCCTGATGTGAGCCAGGGCAACATCATTCTCCTCCATACCATCCTCCTCCTCCTCTTCATCATCATCCTGCTCCTCTTCCACTTCTTCATCTCCTTCACTTTCTTCAATGTCATCATCCTCCTCATCCTCCTCTTCTTCCTCTTCTTCCTCATTGTCATCATCATCCTCATCTTCATCTTCCTCTTCCTCATCTTCGCTGTCAAATTCCTCTTCTTCCGGTCCATCTGGGCTATCACTTTCCCCCTCGTCCTGTGAGTTACCTCTTGGTTTCTTGGTGAAAGCCACCTCTGAAAGCCCTCCCTCTTAATAAACCCAGAAAAAGTGATGGGGAAAGGCAGAAGGGGAAAACAAAAGGGTGTTAGAAAGACTCCTCATCCGAGTAACCATACACAAATGTTACCTTTTTACAGCGGCTGGGAGGGGTGGAGGTTGGAGGTTTGTAAGAGGATTGGGGAGATAGGGATGCTGGTTTGGGGAGGGCGGTCAGGGGTAAAGCCACGGGGAGGGAGGAGTCTCTCTGGGCGCCACCCTCACTCTCCTGCTCGGACTGGCATTCACTCGAGGATCTATCCACATCCGCTATCACTACAGGGCAGGGGAACAGATTACACGTGAACTATGCAGAGGAAAGCACAGCGTCATTACACAGCCAAAAAATAGCACACCATTTTAATGTAGTTAGTTACAGTTTCAGGAATTGTCATTATATTGCACATGTCTAATAGTTACCATCAGTCCTCCCCTTTTGTGAGACACTCAGTAGTTTCTTTAGGTTTGGCTTTTGTGGTTTCTGTAAATAAAACAGAGAACAAATCTAAGCTGTCGGAAAGCAATGACTACACAGATGAGTCAGAGCGCCTAGTGTACTTAGAGATACCGTACCTTTGGGCTGAAGTCTAACTCATCTTCATCTGAAGAAGGCCATGAATCACCGCCGCCTCTATTTGATGCTCTAGGTAAAAATATGAGAATAAACGGTAAGGAAGAGAACAGACAAATGTTGCGCTAAATACAGGGAAGAAAGATGAGAAGCTTCCCTTACCTACTGATAGATTCTGCTTGTGACTCGTCTTCATCAACTGGAGGGGGGGGAAATGTAACGTTAAATATTTTGAGGATGTTATGGAAACAATTCTACTGTGGGAAGGACGAGGGCACTGAAGAGGCATTTCCAAAACCAGTAAAACAAAACTAAATTCCATTATTTGACTCTTCAACCACAGAGGTCGAATTGTATTGTTCTAATTATGTGGAGAGCTAACGATGGCGACAGCCACAGTGAGATGCACCACATTGCATTGATCTGAGAATACAGCAAGCCAGAGATTTACAATGACAAGACTGGATGTACCACATAGCAAAACCCCTATACATGGGAGCAGGGACATCTTTTTCGACAGGAATGGTCTTAAATCCATGACTGGAGCTGCTTTGATTAAAACAGGTTTAGAATATCAAGTACACTTTCTTGGAATCCGTTTTGGAATCTGCCCTGACTCCCTACTGGACAGAACATATCAAAATGCATCACAGACTCTCCAACCTAGTACTCATAGATCTATGACCGTAACAGTTGGTGATACCTTTCCCTGCTTCAGCTGCTCCTGACAGCTGCAGATCTAGATCCAGTCAGGTGGAAATGCATGAGGGGGGTAGATGAAAGCCAAATCACAATGAACATTCACAGTAATGGAGAACAGAAACCATGAGTACCATAAGTACATTTGTTTAGTTACACTGAGACAAATAAATAGGACTGGTGATGTGATAATTGAAACAGTTTAGCTTTCAGGAACAACATTAGGCACAGTAGTACTCCACTGTGCAAATCCAAGTGTTTGGTGGTTGAATAATGCATTTTTGCTCGTTAAAAAAAATATAAAATAAATAAATAAAGAAAGAAAATTATATCACATCCAAGTGCTCACCTTCTCTGTCAGTGGCTGGTCCTCCAAGGGCAGGACCACCCAATATGGCCGCCCGCTTCTTGCCGGCAGGAGCAAAATGCGAAGGCGATGGCTGAGTCTTCCCCCTTGTTCCGTGTTCAATTATCAGATGAGAACATCTGAAAGACAAAAAGGCATAAGCCAAGGAACATTATGCACAATGTTTAGAAAATAATCTTTACTCTATGGCTGAGTATTTCACTTTCCATAAAATATAATATAGCTGTGAAAACTGAAAACTGCCTGCATTGATGCAATGCATCAAAAAGACTTTGACTAGCACATCCGTCTGTATCATGACCACGGCACCAAAAAGGGTTGGGCCAGGTTAAATATTTAAATGTTTCAGTTGAAGAGATTCTCAGATCATGTAAAATTAAACAGCACTAGCCATTTTCCTCAATGCATGAGTAGCATTTGGACTGATCTGGTCTCCTTCAGGAAATGATCGATATATTTAATGTATCTTGTGCCCATTTCTGGCAGACTACTTACCCATGGTGACCGTTCATCACAGCATAGTCATCAGACGTCCACCCGTTGTCATCCTTTATTGTTACATCGGCATTGTAGAGCAACAGCAGGCGCACCATGCTGATGTGGCCGTTACAAGCAGCAATGATCAAAGACGTCCTAAATCAGACAATGATGATGACAGGGATTTATTTTGATGATCAAAATACATAGATAGACCATCTATGCAAACATTTTAAACGATAGAGGATTTATTCAAAATAAAGCCCAGAAGGCTTATTTCCATTGTGGTCCTCAATCAGGAGAGGTCAGCAGAGGAGTGCACACGTTTTTATTTGCTAGGTGTAACTGAAAGCCAGCCATCAATTCTGCACCTCAGCGCTTCTGCTGCAGCTGAGCATCTCACCTCTTGCCCTGGTCAGGCACATTCACATCTCCTCCCTCCTTCAAAAGGAACTCTGCCATGTCCACATGGTTCTCAGTCACAGCCAGGGTCAGAGGGGTGCAACCATCCTGAATGCAGAAGTCCAGCATGATAACCAAATCCAAACAGGATGAAAGAACGAAAGTCCAGGTAAATGAAATAAAAATATGAGAGATGGCACATTTTCCTCCACATTTTTATACATTTATTTAGAATTTTATGGTATGTTCAGTCAATAGCAGGAGATATTTGCAATTTTGCAATCAAAGGGGAAAGACGATAAATACAAACATAATACTTGCTTACACTTTTAAAGGAGGATAATTATTAGAAAAGCAAGTATTGCTCCATTTGTGAAAGTTAATTGTTGACAGAGGTCAGAACTCTTAATCATGCATGCAACATATGGACACATATCCTGAACCATATTTGCGTCTTCTCCTTTCATTCTGTCCCCATCCATCCCCAATAAAGGCAGATATCCTGCTGGTGTTCCTGCAGGCTGATGCAGTGTGTACTGACTGTTGTCACACCATGTGGCTGGAGCAGGACTAACCTTGTTCTGTGCATTGGCGTTGGCTTCATGCTCCAGGAGCTGCCCAGCCATGTAGATAGAGGGGATGAGGGCAGCCAGGTGCAAGGCTGTGTTCCCATTGATGTCCACCAGGTTGGGGTCAGCATTGTGCTCCAGAAGGGTGATCACACAGCGCTCCTGCTGGCACTGCACTGCCTGCAGGTGGACACAACACCGTCTGTTAATACGAGTCTGCACAACAAATACTCAGATTCACGTCTGTCCAATTTGGTGACTGCAGCGTTAAAAGAAGCAGTGGAAACAACATGCTTCGGTGGACAGGACGTGCTTGTCTGCACTCTCTCAAATCGACAGCCGAAGCTGTGAAAAGGATTTACGTGTGAGCATTATTAGGTATTCAAAAAGAGTAGAAAAGGAAGAGTGTTTTTGGTCTCTAGTTATCAAGACAAAGTATAAACATCCACCAATAACACATAAACCTGAGAAAATCAATGAAAGAAAGACAAAACAGCTTTTGATTTGCACATGCTTTTTTCAGAAATTACAAATCAAAAACTGAATAAATTATCGACAACCAGGTCTCAAAGATAAAAAAATCATTAATGTAGAGATGTAGCCTAAGTTTAGGTACTGCTAAACAGGTATAACAACAAATTCACTGTTATATCACCTTCATTAACGGTGATCTGTTTTGATTGTCACATAGGTTCAGTTTGGCTTTGCTCTCCACCAGGAACTGCACAAGCTCAACATGTCCATTAGCACAGGCAATGTGTAGAGGCGTTCTGAAACACATTATTATTATATAGATTATGCTCACAGTTGCTCATTTTGAATGTAAGAAAGCTAAGCCTTTGCTTCAGAGTTCCTAAGCATGACATTACAATATACAGTCACATTTGTTGGAATACAATATGCAATTATGTACCATCAGGAGCACCACCAAGGACCTATTGATGATGGCTGTTGCACTACAACAATGTGATAATTGATACAGTGCCTCAGGGGTGAAGAACTGTGAGTATCCGGAAATGCCAGCGTGCATTTCCACCGTCATAAAAAAATCACTTTTGCTCTGAAAAACTCACACATACCAGTGTTGTGACTACCCGCAGAAAAGGATTACTCTTTGTTAACGAAAGCCTCCCATTTTCTGAACAGATGCAACTGCTCCTCTTACATGTGCAAACACTCCAAAAGTAATAGGATCTGCTTTGAAACTTAAGGACACCAACAATCACCAAGTAACCAAGCTACTGGTAGGCCTGGTCTACTCATTTTAGTGATGGTAATGGAAAAATTACCCCTGACATACGATATTATTCCAAGTGTGGTGCACAGTATGCTTATTACTTAAGCTAATTATCATTTACACAAATCTTCAGCACCACAAGAATGTCAACTAATTCCTGCACAAACATGAAGAGAATTCTGGCATTTTGTTTGATTGAGCAAACATATTACCCAAATACATTGTTACATTAAGCAGAGTGACATCAAAACCTCTTTATCTGGACAACCTCGTTTCTTTCAGTTTGTTGCCTTTCCATCAACTAAAATATGCATCACATAAAGGTCCCAAAATAGTATGTGGGTGCAACTACAATGTCTATGATAACAACAAATAACAACCTCATTCATATGCCATACTCTGATTCCTCAGCATCTCCATGCATCGACAGGCCAATCCCAAAATATACATTACCCTGTGTAACTTAAATAAATGCAGGTGAAGGTTATGGTACATCTGATCAGATAAATATGTTTGTCCATGTGAAAGCGAAACTTGCCTTACCGGTTTTCTTTATCCAACTGACTTAAATCATTCTTCTTCGCGAGTTGTTTCAGCTTGCAAAGATCGCCAGAAGATGCGGCTTTATGGACCTTGCTTAAATCTTTCTCCTTAATCTCATATCCGACCGACAGCACGCTGCCCGTGTCAGACGAATTAGGAGAGAACCCCTTCTTTTTCTTGGCGAAGCTGAATATTTTCTTCATTGTGTCTGGTTGTGTTGCAGGGCGCAGCTCGGGAGGCTGGTCGTGGCACTCGGGGGCCGTCCGATGATTACCTCAGGAGTCTTTTCCATTCCTAAAAATAAACGTGCAAAGCGGATAAAGCTAGCTTGTTAGCTGGTGTGATGTCACCGTAGAGCCAAACCACCTGGTTTGCTAAATGGATCAATAAATTCCAAGTGTTTGTCAAACAGTGTTTGACATCCGCAAAGAAATCAAATAACATAACATAGGTAGCTTGCTACCGATTGTCAACATCAGCCTCCTATAGAAGCTTGCGGGCAACAAGCAGGTTATGTTGACTAACATAACGTTACTCGAAATGTCACAGGAGACCTAGCTAGCTAGACAACTAGCGTAACGTTAGTTTATAAGATTGTTGGTTATTTAGCTAATGTTAGCTAGTTGCCAATTACGAAATGTACCTCATATTACACTTGTCGCCCTTACCTTATAATGACGGACTATCTGAAAGAACAGTTTATGCGCATTTTGTATTAACGGTATTCATGTTGTTTCACAGTGATGGAGCGTCAGTCTTCTGTTCCCAGCCTCTAGCTAGCCAGTAAACACAGACCGCTGCAGGAGCGCAACAAGCTGAAGGTATAGGCTGTAACCAAGGCAACCACCCGCGCTCATCTGAAAACAGAGCTACGGTTAACTAGATTAGGCTAGATAAAATAAAATGGTCGTTAACGTTACCTTATATCTTGATTCATGTTTATATTTTACGTAACACTTATGCAGGTATCATCATGAATTGAAAAGCTAATTTTCTAGAATTTTAAGTTACGATAGCTGGGCGCTAACGTAAGGAACTAGCTAGCTAACCTTAGCTTCTACCACAGCGTCACCTTCAACCGCGACATTCAAAGCTAGCTAACAGCAACTTACACAGGTAGCTAGCTAGCTAGCACGCAAGACAACTTAATGGTCACATTTTAAAAATGTAGACTAACATCGATACCGGCAAGCAAGCCATCTTGCATTAGCTAGCTACTTTAGTAGTCAGTTGGGATAATTACGTGGCAAGACTTGCGCTTTCATTTTCTGCAGAGATATTATTATTAGCAACCAAATAGCTAGCTAACAGTATATTAGCTAAGTTAAAATTTCAGACAACGATGATTACTTAGCAGGCTAAGTAAATTTAGCTTCTTTCTTAACGTTAGTTATTTTTTATCTAGGTAGCTAATCGCAAATAAATAAAGATAACTTAACGTTAACGTAAGTCAAATAAGCTAACATAACGTTACCGTTCGTGTCAAGTTAGGTGTCCTGTCTAGAGCTAATTTACCAAAGACACTTCACTTGGAGTGCTGTCAGTTAAGTTAACGATTACCACTAACTCCGTAGTAGCTAATTAGCTAGCTAATAATGTGCTCATTATGGACCTTACATGTTATATTTAAGCAATTATCCATAGCTAGATATCTAACGTAACGCAGCTAGCTACAACAACTTGGCCAACAGTTAACGATGGACATAGCTCTAAATTACGTTTGCAAACAGCAAGAGTAAAGTTATGTGTTGTTAGCTAGCCAACTTAAGTTATTGAATGGACACCACTAAATTAACGACATGGAATGTATACATTAGCGAATAAAAAATATTAAATGTATTACCATTCATTGGTCAGTTTCCACTTTGTAAACTAGCTCCCAAACCAACTACGCAATTCCATTAACGTTGCGATTTTATCTCATTTATTTGTATGCTAGCAAGTAACAATTTTCTTTCTAGCTACTAATGACCAACCAAAAGGCTCAGCAGACAGCACATTGCACATGGACAACATAGCTTGTTTGCTGGCTCTTCTGCCAAGGCCAATCACATTTCAGCTACAAAAAGAGAATTCCTAACCCATCCAATGAACGACAAGTAACAAAAAACGTTTTCGTTTCTTCCGCTCATAGAAAAACTTGGCACATTATGCGTTTCTTCAGTTGAGGTTCTATGGTTTCACCGAATCTTCCAAGCTAAGTTTCTTGCACCAGTTTATCAATAGCTAGGTGTACTTTTCACAATGAAACAAAAATTCGCTCATTTGTTCATACATTTTAACAGCATATTTGTTTTTTATTGAAACGCATACACAAGCTAGATTTAGCCGTCAATGAATGTTATAACAATATTGTTTAAAACTGAATTATTTTAAACTTTTCAATAAAAGTCAAGTTTCCATATCTATTAATACCTAACTCGTGAGCCTGACAGCTATCTGCTGCTATCTGCTGGCACCAATGACGTTAAAAACGATAACAAACAAATCAATTGTCATTAGGCAGGTTTAATTTAATAGTTTAAACTTCCGCCAAAGAAAACTGCAATAATGTTTACTACAATTTTTCTATTGGGGCACACATTTTTCCACAAAACATGGGAATATTGCCAAATGCCAAACTGCGCCTGAGCGGTAAATTTTATCACGTGGCAAACTGAAAAGAGGAAGTAGAAAAGTCAGCTGACTTCGAAAAGCCTTTCAAGAAAACACGGACTATAGATCTCGTAATACATTTTCTGTTAGTTTGGGATATTAAAATAACCAGGGCACTCAAACACCACCATGGCTGGGCGAGGTAAACTAATTGCTGTCATTGGTGATGAAGATACATGTACAGGATTCCTGCTTGGGGGTGTTGGCGAGTTGAATAAGAACCGTAAGCCCAATTTCTTGGTGGTCGAAAAAGACACGAGCATCACCGAGATCGAAGAGACCTTCAAGTAAGTGTTGACTGGTGTTAACACATTTGTAACTGGTAGGTTCGCAAAAAAGGTCTAGCGGCAATTGCTATGTACGTTAGTGAGCAATCCCGGGACTGCCACGGTCAGTCGCTGGATGTATACGACTAATTACTGTAACGTCATGCAATTGGCTATAATAAACAAATTGTTTGTTAGCTAGGACTCTATTTACTGCTTGCTAACTATGAACATTATACTATTATAGTATAACGAAATAGTATAATTACATCACCTGGATTTGACATACTCCCTCCAATTAGCCAGCTATCTACACACCCACGGCAATAGCTAACGTTACATGGGTTTTCAATTCAGGTCTTATTCCTTGTTTTATTCCAGATGTTCAATTTGAATATACCCGTATATTAAGCAGATCATGTTCGTTTTAATGTTGATTTGAGAGCTTTTGTTGGCAGCATAGGTTTTTACGACCTGGGCATGAACCTAATCTCTCCTCAGGAGTTTTCTGGCTCGCGATGACATTGGAATCATCCTGATCAACCAGTTCATTGCCGAGATGATCCGCCACGCGATTGACGCGCATATGCAGTCGATCCCCGCTGTGCTGGAGATACCTTCTAAAGAGCACCCTTACGACGCTTCCAAGGACTCCATCTTGCGGAGGGCGAAGGGCATGTTCTCCGCAGATGACTTCCGATAAATCCTGAACCGAAAGGAGAGCTGCAGGCTGGGAGCAGAATAGGCAGATTCATGACCAATAGGAGAATTCCCCGATCCCACTGCATGGGACTTGTTTTTTTGTGATTTCCAAAACTTAATTCCATGCCTGGAAAACTGCTGCAATGCTGAACAGTGTAGCCTTTTAAAACGTAGACTGTTTAGCGGTAATATTGATCATGTTTTCCAAGTTGTGTTTGTCATGTAATGTTATAAATTATTTATCCTGTGTAACAACAACATGCTACAGATAGTCATGTGAGATAGTACTGTGATGTTTACCATACCCTCTGTTAAGTTAAAGAAGTTAAATAGTGTAATCGTATGGCAGTATTTCACATTAATGAAGATTTGTATGCTAAATCTTTAATAGTAATTGGTCATCTTTCCAGTGTAATTTTGGTCATTTTGGAACGTCTTGGCTTTAGGTTAATCAATTATGAGGGTCAACCTAAATAAAAATTAAGTATAACCATAACTTGGGTCTTCTGGGGGTTATGGTGTTTCAAACTGTCCTATGTGTATTTTCCCCAATTTATTAGAGGAGTGCTTTAATGCCCCAGGGTGCACTTCCTAGGATACCATGTCACATACAATTTGGTCTTGTTCCCCAATCTGTTCAGATATTCAGAACCTGTGACTAATCAAAGCAGAGGGTTGTGAGTCATCATTAGCAATTACGGCAATGGTAACACAGACGTGTGTGTGTGTGTGTGTGTCTGTGACTGAATATCTTCAAGTGCTTCATTTTAAACTTCCATAATAATTATGTATGTTTGTGCATCACTGCATATAGGAATGCATATTACACAAATCCATTATAAAATCATTCAGTGAAAACCTAAACTATTTGTGACTCTGCCTATGTGCAGCTTTGTAAGCTTCCACCTGCCTTTGAGGTTCAGTCTAACTTATTCCTTTAAAAAGATTGTTGTGAAGGCAATATTGATGTTCATTAGATAGCTCTGCATTTTCTGTGGATTTGTGGATCTTGTTTGCACTTGTCATGTTTTATTGAAAAACAACTTTACGTTGAAAATGAAAGTCGGCTCATAAATCAGATTATTCAACATTCATTAGTTGTGGTCTGATTTTTATTTTTTCTGCTGCTTTACATTTTTTCGAAAAAGAAAGGAAAAAATATTCCTTAAATGGTTTGTTATAATTCCCATTTTAGCATTCCTATTCTAAACTACGCTGTACAATCCGACTCATCCCCCAGCTGTATTTCAGTATGTTCTGCTAATGGTTATCTCACCCTTATAGTAAATGTCTATCTAGCATGAGAGAAGAACAAAGAATGGAATGTAACGTGCTATTGTAAATCAGGCTCTCGCCGAGCTGAACCTCTAAGTGCTGCTGCTGATGTGGTTTGGCCGGAAAACTATTTGTCTGTGAGAACAAGGCACATGTTCTGAAAAGGGAAGCTCAACAAAAAGCCTGTTCGCTGAGATTTTCAAGGGTTTGTTTTTGTAAGTGTGTGTGTTTTTTTAACACCCCATCACACACACACACACACACACAGACACACACAGTCCCAGTTGCAGGTCAATAAGATGAACCCCCTGACCACCAACAAAAATATGTAGTCTATATCCTTGATTAACTCCAACAACTTGGTAAATGTCGGCAACATAATATGTACATTGAAGAGGCTTTTGAGAAGAACTCATTGAAATGAGCGAATCTAATATGACAAATTCATCAAGTTTACAGGCTTGAAAGTCCTTGAACATAGAGATTATGTCCTTATGACTGATAAAACAATAATCTAGCTGTGAACCTAGACTATTTCACCCTTAACCCAACCTTGACAAACAAAGTTTGACAAATGATTTGGCCCATGGTGTGAACTAACAAATATTTTAACAACACTGGAGAGGAATCATCATTCTTTGGCTGGACATGTTCACTCTGTCCTTCCCAGATGTCCTTCAATTTATCAAATTGTGTTATGTATGCGACACAGATAAGGCCATCACTTTTAAACAACAAGCCCTACATATAAGGAGTACTTGTCCATGAAAGACTTTTCACCCTTTGCCATTGTGAAGTTTTATTCTGAACTATTGAGTGTTTAACAGTCAGCTATACCAGGATGAAGAAAGGACTGATTATCAGTTTGTTTCTCCTCAGCTGTGCATACGGAATTCCAGTAATCCTCAAAACTAGAGAAAGCCGTAGAAGGTATGTTAATACACAGATGTATGTGCAGTATAAATTAGGTTCTTAACATTCTAATAAAAATGTAGAATGGTTGGAAGCGATGATTCAAAGTTTTAGCACATATTTACATGTATTTTGTTTTTGGTGTCTATTTGTCCTATTTACTTGATTTTTATTTTTAATTTTTAAAGATTAACTGAATTGCATAGACTGACCAATGCTGAAAACAACATTGCTATGTAAGTAAAATCTTAATTTCAGTTTATATTGCCCTGGGGACTTGAAGGATCTACTCACCTGGTTTTCTAGACATGAAAATGCTTAAATAATACAGGGCTATGTCTGTGATTTCTGTTTCAGCAGAACATCAGAATCTCAACTTCCCTTAAACAGGACAATGCATCCCATGAATATCACTGAAGTAAATGTTACAGTCATCATGTGAGTGAAGTCTTCGAATTGTATTCCTTTGCTTTTTCTACAAAAGTATTGCAGCAATAACAGTGTCTCTAAAATAATAATAAAATAAATAATCATAATAATCATAATAATAGCTTTATTTGTATAGCATCTTTCATGCAGATTGCAGCCAAAAGTGCAAAAGGCTGGAACTCAGATTTTCCAGTTACGTATGATGACATATTGTTCACGGATTTATTCAAACATATGGCTAGGTTTTGCGTATTAACTTGGCTGAAAATTGTGCTATTTTGACAATATCTGATTAAAAATGTTTTATTAATGCTACTATAACATATCATATATGATATGGTTCCTTAGATGAGCAACGCTTAACAATGAGGTTTAAGAATACTGTGTCAATATGGAGGAAGATACATACTACTTTCTAGGCACATGTATTGTTTGAAAACTGGGAATTTCATATTTCATATTTAAATTTGTATGCATTATACTTTATGAATTTATTGTGTACTTTGAAAAGTTTGGTTACAGCTATAGGCTAAATCCAGTCAGTGCATTAAAAAAAAAAAATCAAAATGTTTTTATAGCGAGATGCTGATGCTGGGCTGGTAAGTACTGTAGCATCCATTCTGAATTTGACTTTTGGCACATTAGCAGTTCAACACAGAGTAGACTATGCGATTAAACCTGCAGTTCAATAGACAGCATATGATGCGTACTTCACACGGAGGTTGGTTGTGATCTAAATTAATTTAATGTTTAAAATATATGCCCATCTCTGTGCAAGAACAACAAAACCGTAGCTCAAATTATGTCTTAGTTCTACAGTACATGATGCAATGCTGATGATTCAGTTTCATTTTATGTCCTTTGTCAGAATTTCAGTTTTTACACACATCTTATGGATAGTTTTTCAAAAGCTTTTTGTGAAAATACATACAACTTAACAGGTTAATATCAAGAACCATTTGGATGTGCATATGTTCAGGAATTGAGGTTGTGCACTTACAGACATTCTAATGAACAATTCCTTCTCTTAGATGTCCCCTGCCATTTGTATTTTGACCAACCTAATGTTATTTCTTCAGCATGTGTGGGGCGACATGGCTCAGGCAGTAAGAGCAGTCGTCTGGCAGTTGGAGGGTTGCCGGTTCGATCCCCCAAATGCTCCTGATGAGCTGGTCGGCGCCTTGCATGGCAGCCAATCGCCATTGGTGTGTGAGTGTGTGTATGAATGGATGAATGAGAAGCATCGATTTTACAGCGCTTTGGATAAAGGCGCTATATAAACCATTTACTGTTTAATATGATATATTAGCTCAACTCCTTTATGTTATCCATCCATTAAGTGCAAATAAATGAACTTTTGCACCATTGCATTATAATTGTTCACTCAAAATCATATTAAATTGGGGGTGACATTAGCTCAGGAAGTGTCCCTGAGCAAGACTCCTAACCCCAAAATGCTCCTGACGAGCTGGTTGGTGCCTTGCACGGTGGCCCATCACCGTTGGTGTGTGTGTGTATATGAATGAGTGAATGAGAAGTATCAATTGTGCAGCGCTTTGGACAAAGTAGCTACATAAATGCCTACCATTTACCATTTAAACTGTGTTGACAAAGTCTGAATGACATGACATGACATCATGACAGAATACCTAAGAAAGGTGTTTTAAGAAGTGTCCTCTCTGCACTTCGGTGATAAGTGACACTTTGGTGCAGTGATGTCGAAGATTTGTACAGTGTATGTTTGCATGAGTACTAAGCATTCATTAACTTGAGGAGCTGAAATTCCCTAACAGATTAGAGACTCTGTAATGGAACAGCAATGTAAACAACGCACTGGCCCATGTGAAGTGAAGTCTCTCCATACAGACTGATTGTGAACCAAAGGTGGAAGGTTCTGAGTGAAGTAGCCTTGCCCCTTTGTTCCCACAGGTCTGACCTGTCCCTGGATTACACCAGAAACAATGTCTCCTTCCTTCTCCATGAGTGAGTAGCCTGAACACAAAGGGTAGTTTATTGCCCTGGGGACTTGAAGGATCTACTCATCTGGTTTTCTAGACATGAAAATGCTTAAATAATACAGGGCTATGTCTATGATTTCTGTTTCAGCAGAACATCAGAATCTCAACTTCCCTTAAACAAGACAGTGCATACCATGAATATCACTGAAGTAAATGTCACAGTCATCATGTGAGTGAAGTCTTCGAATTGTATTCCTTTGCTTTTTCTACAAAAGTATTGCAGCAATAACAGTGTCTCTAAAATAATAATAATAAAATAAATAATCATAATAATCATAATAATAGCTTTATTTGTATGTGAGTAGCCTGAACACAAAGGGTAGATGAAAATTAAAATCCTCCCTATGCTTGAAATACAGTACTTAATCATCTATTTTCTGCAGACTAAACCAACCAGATCTGTTTAGGTGAGTACAACCCTTTTCATTACTCATGTGGAGAAAAGTATTTCTATCAGTTTCAGGTTGAAGTACAAGATTTAAGAGCAGCCAGACATTGACTCACTGAGCACTTTATTAGGAACACTATATTAATACCTCAATTTTACATGGTATGCATTCCACAAGATGCTGAAGACATTCCTTTGAGATTATGTTCCATGTTGACCTGATTGCATCACGCAAATTCTGCATGTTTGTCAGCTGAACATTCATCCTGCAAATATCCTGTTCTACCACATCCCAAAGGTGTTCTAATGGATTCAGATCCAGTAACTGGGAAGGCTGTCACAACAAGGGATACGTTTTGTAAGGGGGATAGAATTTGTTGTGACAAGGCCACTAAAGAGCATTGAACTTATAGTCATGTTGATGAAACCAGTTTGAGCCAGCCGGTTTGGCACTAACAATCATGCCACGGTCAAGATCACTGAGACCACATTTTTTCCCATTCTGCTGGTTGATGTGATACCATATCTGCATGATCTTATGCATTGCACTGTTGTGGAAACTGCAATGAGGGTTGGGATGAGCATTACGACACAAGCATATGACTGGATAATTCCAAATTTGGAGAAAGAGAGAAAGCATTTAAACGTTTGTATTGCAACAATGACTAAAAGCAGGAAATGATAAGAAATTCAGATGAAGTACTCTTATTTGTTCATGATGACACAGAATGATTGAATGTAACTTGTCAGTGTCCCCAGTCAAAGACGGATGTTGGCACCTAGCCGGTGCTTCCTCCCCACATGTGCTCTGGGAAATCTGGCGTCCTCACTACAGCATGGGAATGACAAGGCAGGAGAGTTGACCAGAGACCCATTTGGGATCGGCAAAAAATGATGAATGAGAGAGGATCTCAGACTCTTCCAAATTCAACAGGAAAGCCAACATCCAGCAGTACAGTTTAGCTTTTTTCTTCATTGATTGATATCAAATCGTTAACAAATCATAGTTCCTGTTTATTTCTGGACCATTGATCTTAATTTCTTTTCAAGTTCATCTTCTCCTGATATGGATGTAAAAGTAAGAAATATTATGGTGTAATATTATATATTTTGGAAGAGAGATGTCAGACTTTTTGAAAAGCATTTTTTAGCCAACTGTCTTCCGTGCCTGACATTAATAGAATGTATTGCAATAAAAGTAATCTGTTTTGAGTGTTTCCAAGATCTCTACTATCGATGAAAAGTCTGAAGCAGAATTACACTACGATATTAAATAAATTAAACCAAGGTAGCAATGATTACTATGTGAAGTGATTAAAACTACTAGAGATTTGTGCTACTTTTGCATGGATTTGTATAAAATCACACATTACATGGTTGCCAGGTGTCAACAGGCTTTAGAAAGGTGAGTCATATCAAACAGGATAAAAGCCAGGCTCAACATCTTTAGACTCTGTATTGGCAGACTGGCAGTGACTTCATCTCCTCTTGTCTTCAAGGCCCTTGTCACCAGGGACTTGAAGACATTGAAGATTTTAGACCATTTAAGGGTGCTGAGCATTAACACTTGGAATTCACAATGTCTTCCTGTTCAGGTCTATGGAGGACCACTGGATCCAAGAGCTCCTTAAATCCAGTCGTGTTCCTGAAAGACACATATGTGTGCATTATTTACACAACTATCAGATGTGCCAACCCTGAAAATGCAAATTTCCTTTCATTCCAGCCCAAAAATATTGCATGCAGCCTTATAGAAAAGTTATTACGATTCTATTTATCAGAACACCTTCAGGGAGCTAGTGTGCATAGTTTTAGTGAGGTTATGTTTACTCCTATACAGACTAACGTCTATACCAAATGAAAACTTTGACCCATCAGCAAAGTATCTTTTCCCTTTGGCTGTTGGATCAAAGTATGGATTTGGTGGACATTTTGCTGTAGTGAAAAATGTCATGTTACCTGTCTCTCTTAGACTGCATGATGTGTGAGCGCTCTCGCCTCAGTTGTTCCAGTTTCTCTTTAACAAGCGTTTTCTGCCGATGTCTATCCTCCTGAATCACAGAGGCCTCAGTCAGTGAACGTTATTCCCAGGCTCATCTGCCCACCTCACCTCTCCATAGCCCTACCCCCACAGTGCTCACCATCCTATGTAGCAACACTTGCCTGTTTAAAGTTCTCTGTGAGCTTCTTGAGACTGTCTCCTTGTCTGTGTCCCAGAAGGTCCTCCTCAGACTTCTTCTTCTGGACAATTGATAGACGCTCTTGGATCTGCAAAAAGGGCAGGAAATCATGACTCAATGGTGACACAGCACTGAATACACTAAAATATTTATGCACCACCCACGTGCATACTCACATACCCTGAACATTTGTCTCTCCTTGTCTCGTTGATACTTGCTCTCTGCTTTCCTTTGCATGTCCACAAGACTCTTCATTGTCTCCTCACGCTCCATGTCTGAGATGTGTACAATGGTTTCCTCTCTCTGGTAACCTTTGGCCCCTGTCTACAAGGCCATACATCCAGAATTAAAATATTGCTGTTAAAATTACCGAGCTACAACATTTCTTTTCCATCTCCGCCAATGAAACAATATATCACTTTTGAGTGGTTTTCATCATTTTTGCATCATTAAGGCCTTACTTTAACAGCACTTACAGCACCAAAAATGGAGTCTGTCGCAATGTCAGAATCTGGCTCTTTTGCAGCATCTTCTATGGTTTGTTCACTGTCCTCATCATCAGTTTTATCTGCAGACCTTATTTCATGTGCAGTAGAGCTACTAGGGGGTAACTGTGGGGACATAAAAGCCTTCATTTATGTATACCGCAGGCAGACACTGAGCTGCTAAACATGAAGCACAACAAATCTATTTTCAGTGTTAGTGCTGACATTGATTTTTCAATGGGCCTTTCTGGGATTTCTTATAATTTAAACTTGCTGTTTCCTGGATATAAGAATCAAAGACAGTTCCTCAGTTGTGGTTGAGTCTCACCATGCCAGTGTAAATGGCTTCTTCAGTTGGCTGGCCTTGGTTGTTCCCAGCTACCTGAATACATTCCAAAAATATTGACTCTGAATTGTCTGTGGGGCTCAGTGTGTCCCTTCTCTCCCCGTGTAGCTTGTCAGCTAACTGCCCCTCGTCTTCATCCGGGGCCTCATACAGTGGTAACTGAATAACAAAAATGTTTTAGCATAACGGCTGCCAAGAGAGCACAAACAGCATTGATCAACACAAACTGCTGAAACCAAAAACCGAATCCATTAACCTTTCCCACACCAGGTCCAAGCAATTATGGGTGATAATAAACCATCTCCCCAGACACTATGCAATCTCCTCTCTTTATTGAAGCTAAGGGGAATGGTGAGCCAATCAGGGTGTTACCTTGCCAGCACTGGCATCTTCCTGGTCTGGTTCATCCTGATGTTCTGCAGTACAAGGACTGCCCTGGAAAAAGGCAGAGGCTTCAATTCCACCTGCTTCTTCAGTAGCTTTCTGGAGGTGTGGAGCATTACATACCTCCTCCTGCCTCAGAGGTGCCTCACATGTCACCAGTTCATCAGAGAGTTCCTGATGGGACAGTCAACTCACAGTAACTGCTCTATCATTGATTTATAGGAAAATCATAATTTGTCATGCCCATTGATAACAGCGCAGCCGTAGAAAATTAGAATAAAACTCCTTTCGAAGGCAGATAGAAACGGGAAACAGGAGCAGCTGTTGTTCTCGGAGTACACTGCTAACAACACACACTTTTGGAACTGCACATAGAGCTCATATACAACCCAACTCTGTTTGAGCTTGGTTGTGCTGGTTTCATTTCTGGATAATACTGTATATGACAAGTAATCTTATGAGCTTGCTGGTCTTGTGTGTATAGATAATGTGCCTGGTTGTTGTAGCTGATTGCTGACCTCATGTTGAGGCCATGTGACTGGATGTTGTACCTGGTTATTGCCATCCTCTGCTGGTTTACCCCAAGCCACTGCAATTAGAGAGCCTTGTTTTTCAAAGTATAGAGGAACATCACATGGACTATCTTCTCCCTTTACAATGGCTCCTTCTCCATATGGCGCCTCCTGGTTACTCTCTCCATGTAATACCTCCAAATAGGGGATTTCCTCTGGGACAAGGGAGTTTCTGCACTCTGCCGGACAAATATTGGCATTCTGAAATGTGCCTCTTTCACACACATTATTGTCCTTTAAGGGCTATAAACTATATTAATTTCCTAATTATTATACCCGTGGATAGAAGGTAACTATCATTCCTTGAAATAGTTAAGAAACTTTAGAATCTACTTAATTTAAGTATTAGCCTTCCTTCATCAATCATCAATCAGTGTTGATGTGTTCATGTCCTACTATCAGCATCACTGTAACTTATAAAGTCTGTAATATTTATAAATCAGTTTACCACTGCAGAGTTCCTCTCTGTCACTGCCATCTACTGGCCTCTCCAGTTCTCCCTCTGGATTGTTTCTGGTCTCCTGTGGAATCTCACGAGCCTCACCATTGCACAGTAGCTGTGGAGCACACACCAGGAGAATTCACTCAAAAGCCCTACAGTGCTGTGCATGTTTACTGAGAGATACCTGTGCAGATACTTTCCTCTGAGGCTGAAGATTCTGCATTGTCACGGTTGCCCATGGGTCTGCTCTGCTGGCATGAATCAGGCAGTAAGAGCAGAAACAGGTTGGCCAATTTTTTGTCTTGTAGCTGTGTTGTATATTTATTGTGAAGTTGAATTAGGAAATCCTTACTCTGGAGCAATAGAAGAAATAAAAGAGAAAGTAATAATGGATTTTAAAGAACATCACTGGTAATGCAATGCATCAAAGACAGGGTTAAGAGAACATGAAATGCTTGCCCCAAGCTCTTTGGAGGGGCCAATTATAATGGAGCATGAGAAGTCTTTGGGGTACTCTGGCTATTTTGGAGCGTGTGCAAGGGTCATATGCTGGTGGATGCTCATCCCTCTCGCTGCTCTGTCTGTGACTCACCGCTTCCTGCAGGTCCTGGGTCAGTACCATCACCTCTGCATCCTGCAGCTTCATTAGCTGAATCAGAACCTCCAGTGCACAGTCACCCCAGGAGACTGCCTCCCCGAGCATACCCTTTATATCTCTCAGTCGCATAATGCATGGATCTCTAAGTGCAGAAGGGCATTCTGGGAATATTCCTGAAATAAACCCACAAGAACAGGTACGATTAACCTCACGTTTACTGTTAATAAAACACACATAACCAATCATCTCCTACAAGTGGCGTGACTCCTGAGTGGCTGGTGACTGACCCATGCTTTGTGAGCCCTGTGCCACAGATCCCTGCAGCTCCTCTGGAGTGAAACTGTGGAAGAGTTGAATGAGGTGCTCCCGCTCACACTCCTGACACAACAGCATACTCTGAAGTACAGCCTGCTTGGAGAGGTCAAAGGACAGGAAAACTCCCACTGGAACTTCACAGTTTTAGTCATTTACTAAATATCAGTACAATATTCTGGTTTCATGAGCAAAATAATCTAGGATAGGAGGCCAATTTTGTTCTGGAGTATACTGATAGATTGTGTTAGTGAGTCCAACAACTCATTTGTTTTCAAGCTTGAAGTTCTTGGAGTTATCAGCAAATTGTGCTCCTTTCCAAATAGGCATTCGTAGTACACCATGGTATTGCAGACTGGTTTGGCACTTTAACAGCACACTTTCAAGATTTCAAATTACCCACATATTGTAGTTCAGACAGCCATGCAGGTTATGGGTGTGAGGCAGCATCCTTCCCTATAGACAAGCTATGAACAGACAATCATCAGACAGACCATGAAAATAATTTCAGACCCCTCTCATGTAATCCATGTAGAGTTCCAGCTTCATCTTCACCAGTGTATGCTTAACAGACAAAAACACTCTTCCTGTCAGTCGAACTCCTTAACAGTAGGTAAGGACTGGGTGGGACCAGATGAACCTTTCAAGACTTTTCTGTTCCCTAGGATGAGGACAAGCCTTACCTGTGGTGAGCACTGGTAAGTTGTCACTGCTCTCTTCTCACTGTTCGAGGGATTCTGCTCGCCAAGCCAGAACCTTGCCAGGTCTCTATAGTGAGGGCCTCTAACTTCTGGCCTGCAGGAACCATTGACAATACCCCGCAATTGGGAAGTATACTGTGACCACAGGTTCACTATAAATGCATCATAGGGATGTGTTTAAATTCCATAATGCATGGTTAAATTCCATAATGCCTGGGGTATTCATCTGAGTGTGTGACTTACCAGCTCTCCCATGACTGGCTGGTTGCCAGCAAGGCCCCATGAGAATGTTTCTCGCTCACTGCTCTCATCACTGTCACCTGCACGTACAATGACAGCCATCGCAGGCTTGTCACATCTAGACTGCACCCACAGGAGGAAGAATAGAGAGAAATAGAGAAATAGAGACAGAGAGAGAGAGAAAGAGAGAGATATATTCCTGAGGACTATCATTCATGAACTTTCAACTTTCATCTCGTACTCCGACAGGGTCCTGTTTTTTTCCCCATTCCTGAATTACAGATGAGACTCCCCACAGTAACTATGTGAAGTGCATAGGTGTGCTAAAGTCAGAGCTTTTTAAAAAAAGAATATTTCATGAAATGAAGCATCAAGCAATGACCTGTCTTCAAGACCTCTGTAAGGATGGCAGTGAGGGGGACTGAATAAGTTGGACAGTCATTGCTCATAATGCTATCCTAATTTTTTACTATGCCATGCTTCTCAGTTTGCTGTGGTACAACTGAGCTCTAAAACACATTTTGCTCTTCGTCAGTCCTCAGACATACAGTATAAATTATGTATAAAATTTAGAACTAAAATATGCTCTGAGATCCTTTGCTATTATAAGAGTTATAAGAGTTGAACATGAGCCCTTTAAATGTATCTAGCTTTCTTGTGCACTAATCTGTCTCTATTGATGTGCCAGGCCTCTGTGACACCAAATATTGATCTGTTTCCAGTGTTGTGCTGGGTCCCAGCATCACTGATTACTTATCTGAGATTTGAGAGTGACTCATGGTCGTTTTTCTGAACGTTATTCTGCTACAGCACTCTTTACCTTTTCATGACCGCTGCCAGGCCCCTCTTCTCCAGTTGGTGGCAGGAATGCAGCTCTTTGAGGGAGAGAGCCGCAGTCCATTGCAGTACCTCTGGGTTCACCTGCTCAGGACATGACCTGAGAGCCACCCCGCCGCAGCTCCTGTCAATTACCCAGCAAAGCAGCTCACACAATCATCTGTTCTGATGGACTGTCTGCCTCATTGCGTAAGGTAAGCTATGGATGTTTTTTTCTCATTGAAGTGTGGGTGACCCGGTCAAAGCATAGCACTGAAAAGACTTTTCTGCAGACTGGATCCAAACAGAAAAGACGCTTAAATGTGTCAGGGCATGGCTAGAAGTAAACATGGGCTTTTGAGGGCCAAAAAGCAAATCATCCCAGATGTCAGATCTGTATTCCATGGATGAACATGAGAATTCCATTATGGCTTTGTCACCTGTAGAGTCGGAATGCTCCAGGCAGCTCAGAGAGATGGAGCAGGTCTGCACCGTCCAGGGCACACTCTGCCCAAGCTGCCAGCTCCTCCACCCTCTCCTTCTGCTGCCATGGCAACAAGGTCTCCCAGGATAGCTCGCCTGTGATGTCAACAAACACACAACAAATGCCCTTTTTGGGATTTTGCCTTTTTAGACCTGCCAGCTCATAGAACCAGTGAGAACAATATATATATACTTTTAAAGTAGTTCAGCACTCAGTTGCATAGAACTGAAATGACAAATAAAATCAATAAATATCATCAGAGGCCCTTAATATTTCAGTGGCTATAAATATGTTTTTCACAACAACATACATTGATACTTTTTGTAAGCATAAACAAACTGAAACTTGGATTCACAGCAAATGATTTCTTATTAATTTTGTTTGTTCAGCATTGGATTATACCTTCTTTTTTAATAATTGTAATTTTATTGAGAGAGTGCTTCATTACCATAGTGATCTTGGAGCATCTCAGTACACAGTTTCTGTTGAAGGATGTCATATTTGTCATCTATGTTCTGCAGCAGGTCAGCGCAGGGTGACCAAAGCTCATGGGATTCTGCTGGTCCAATACTCTCCACTCCATAGTAGATCGATGGCAAAGCATGTTGTAGTCCTTCCCTTGAAAGCCTGCAACGTCACATATTAACCCAACAACAGCATTCAGCAGATGTCCTTTGAGGCATCATAGGTACTAAATTGCTATAAAGAAACATCTTGAGAAAAATTGTTGTTTTATACCTTGTGCTGCTGAAATATGTGCACTCCTGCAACACTCTCCGACAAGCCACCAAATATTTTATAACCTACTGGAAGAAGCTGGCCAGAGTGCAGAATATTGATCACTGAAGACAACTGGTACAGTAGCCTACTTTAAACCCAGACTGCCCCAACTGGCAGAACACTAATTTGACCTCCAATCATAGTTAACTCCGGACATATCGCCTATGGTCAAAATTGGTGAAAAACAAGATTCAGCTGGTCTCCTCTGGAATCTTGAAACAAGTGTCATGAAATGTGACTGAAGTCCGGCTCATGCTCAGTTTTTTGTTAAATGGTTATTTGGTATGTCAAATATTTGCTTATTTCAAATTTAATTTCCATTGTCACTTTAGAGCATTAGCTACTGCGTAATTTTCCATTTAAAATTATTGCACTGCAACAGAGATATAGCAGAAATATAGCAGTTTTCACAATGTAGCTGGAATTACAGCAGTGGGATTATTTCTGTCCATTTGCCTTTACTCAATCAGACACTAGCCAAAGACCAATCAGCCAGTTGTGTGTTCAGCTACTGGGCCCGGCAACATCTAATGGTACATCTTGCTTGTTTACTGCTTATTCAACAAATACATGCAAAGCTGCTGATACATACAATTAACCATAAAATGATGGTACAGCAAATTAATTCATATGTAGACATGTCATTTTTCAAGAACACTGATCTGGCTTAGAAATATCAAACCTCTTTCCCCTGTGCGGTATTTCTGTACTTCTTAATGACCACAATATTTTTTTTTACATCTCTCAAATGTTCAAAGGATTTACTGCCACAAAGCTCTGATAGCTTATTTACATCGTAGCTATATGGAAGCTGTGGAAAATCCCATCAAAGTAGTCTTTGATGTCAGCCTTCTCCACAGTGAGGATGCAGCATACTTTAATTAAACCGTCTGAAAAAGTGTCTGCTTATGAGACCCCGGTTTCAGCGAGGACAGGGAAGGAAACCTCAGTATCTGGGTTCAGCTGGCTCAATTTCCCCGCCTCAGCCCTTTTCAAGGAATTCATGAAGTCAGAACACAGGACTACACAAAGGTAAAGTGAATAAAAAACAGCAGCAGGGCATGGTTTATGCATTCTGTAGGCGCGAAGGTCACTTTCTGTCGTGAGCATGTGCCTCTGTTCACCTGCTGCAGATCCTCCTCACGTCCTTCCTCAGCCTGTGTGCATACACACTGCGCTGTGCTCTCTGGTCCCGAGTGCAGCCTCCCTGGAGAGTAAGAGCACAAAACCCTCAGCCATTCATATTAGCCTGCTATCTGAAAACAGCATCCACAAATATATCAATCTGCCATACCCATATACAAACATATACAAGTATTTCACCTGATATTTTCTTTTTTTATAAATGACATTCAGGATAAGTACTCTGCTTGATAGAGTCCCACCTGGGAAAGTTATGAACTAACTTTTTTAAACCACTACACCACACTAAAACCCTTAAGGACAACAAAATCATCTACTTGTGGATTAGTATAATTTCATGCTGGTTCAATATGATGTTAATTATTTTGTGTTATTATGTAAAATAGGCCTTTGCCTCCTCCATTTACCTGAAAGTGCTCTTTGTTCTGACTTTGGTCTTGTGGTTGTTCATATGGACAAGGCATTGTGCGCATACCACTGCTGCCTGGGTACCTTCCAGTGTGTACGCCTGCATTCAGGATCTCTGTATCCCAGAACAACTGAACAGAAAGTACAGAAAGAACACAGACAGCTACAGTGCCACAAGCCTAGGGCAGGCCACAAAGCTTCGTCAAAAACTCACCAACCAGCCAATGCACAAAGAATGACAGATTGGATCAACAGCAGTGCTATATACTGATATTACAATGCATAAGCAAATGAAAGCATCTAGAAGACTTTGCTATGATTAAACACCAATACAGTGCAAAGTGTTTTCTGGCTGAGCATTTTTAATGGGTGAATTGGACAGGATATGTCCTGGACTGAGTAGCTACACTGTAAAGATAGACTACCTCTTCTTTGAGTACACGCTCTTTCTCAATCTCAAGAAGAATATCCAAGATCTTCCCAGCATGGCAGGAGGTCCCTTTGTTGTCCCCAGTAACCTATAAAAACAAGCAAAAAGAACCCAACTAAAAGATAACCATGAAGATGAGAACCTGTCTACCAAGAGTGCTTTGCCTTGTTTAATGAAAACATACTGTCTTTCAACAGAAACAAAGACATTGAAACGCAGAGAAATGAGAAACTTTCTTGCTGAGGCAGAGCCTCTCATCAAATGGTCCTATTAATATTAATATGACAAGAATATGACGAGAATATGAACTCCTGGGTGTACCTCACCTTTCTGACAGCCCTCAGTGTGTCCTGCTGGCTCACAGGGGTATGGAACACTCTGTTGTATACATGCTGGATTTCCACAGCAGACAAGGCGTCCTCTGCTGACACTCCCAGAGTGTCATAAACAGCGCTGAGCTCCATTTCCATCATCCAGAAAACAAACTGAGCATCAAGTAAAATCGCATTCACCTGTTTGATCAGATGAAGGTGGATAGTGAGATATTATGAATGGTCACAGACTAGTGTACCTGAAGTCCCACATTGAGATGGTGCAAAATCATCCATCCATCCATTATCTGAACCTGCTTATCCTGAACAGGGTTGCAGGGGGACTGGAGCCTATCCCAGCATACATTGGGTGAAAGGCAGGAATGCACTCTCGACAGGTCGCCAGTCCATCGCAGGATACACACACCATTCACTCACACACTCATACCCACAGGCAATTTAGACTCTCCAATCAGCCTAACCTGCATGTCTTTGGACTGTGGGAGGAAACCGGAGTACCCGGAGGAAACCCATGCAAACACGGGGAGAACATGCAAACTCCACACCAAGAGGCCCCGGCCGACCATGATTCGAACCCAGGACCTCCTTGCTGTGAGGTGGCAGTGCTACCCACTGCACCATCCATGCTGCCTGGTGCAAAAATCACACGCAGGGTTGTCCTGGCTGCTGCATTATATTAGAGGTAAGTCAAATTTCATTTCCCCCCCAGAACGCCTTTGATATTTGTATTAAGGTGCTGCTATAATCCTGTAATTCTACGTGATATACTTTACTACAATATGGTAGATGTTTTTAAAAACATATGATTAAGATCTTCTGGATTGTTAGGGATGCCCTGAAAAAGTAACATAGTAATCTCTGCCACATTGTGTGATATTATGAAATATAATAATAATAATTCCTCTTTAATGCAAAATTGATACTTTGTACCATAATCTCCTGAGACATGGCAGAAGAAAGATTACATTTTTTGACATAATACAAGTTTCTTGGAGGACAAACCATGTTGCAGTGAAAGTATTTTCAAAAATATTATTTGTTTAATTTTTATTGAATGTTTCAGCATAGTTCAATATACGGTTCTTGAGATTAAAACCAGAACCAAAATGAATTGCCGGGTCTAAATAGGATGTAGGCTCATAACTGCAGGAGCCATATATTCTTATGGGCTAACTGCCATCTGACACTTACATCACCAGGGAATTAAAGATCTTTCATCTGTCACCCTCACAAGAACTCACTCAATACAAACTTAATCACCCAGCTCAAGCACATATCTCAAGCTCCGCTGATCTCTTAATGAGGCACTAAAGCCTTTCCTCACCCCAACATCACTGCACTCAACACCTCAATCCACACATCCACGTTCCTAATTACCTTGAAAAACTATTCTGGGATGCATTAAGTGGTTGAGTCTGCCAAATCTGCCTTTTTACAAATCAACCTGTTGTGGTTGTATTTTTAATACATGCCCTCATTTCTGATAAAAAAATAAAAAAGACTTAGACTACACATTTCTCGTTTTACATGAAAGTATAGTGAATAGGTGCCCTTGATTTGCATGCAATGTACAATATGTAATGAACACTGCTGAGAATATGACCATAAAAGTCTCTTACCTTCTCCTGTAGAGCCCAACTCATTTGTGAATTATAAATGTGCTTGAGAGTGGTGTGTCTGTTGCTGTGACAACAAATAGCTTGAGTTACACGGCTTTGCACGGACCCAGGTACAGTATTTTCAGCAAAGTCATAGGGCATTATCATTATCAGTCATAGTGCATTATCACAATATAATTATATAAACACACTACATAGCTGAATGTGACCCACAAGAAAAATGTGGAGCCTATTTTGCATTGTCCACTTTATCTTTTTTAACCTCATCCTCCTTGTCTTTTTTATTTTTTATAATTCCGGCCTCCACCCACTCCACCCTGGTACACTTTTTTATTTACAGTTATTATTTACAACATTATGTGCTCATGCCTTCTCCTTGTCATGGTTTCAACAATTTAACATTAAAAATGCAATGTTGCACACCACAAGATGGCATTCTAACTCTATTATTCAAATGGATTTGAACTAACAGCAACACTGTAAGACCTCCAACAGAAAATGACTCGATAAGTAGCACAGAATACTTAAAACTGATGAATAGATGAATTATCAATGTTGTTCATGGTTGATGTATGGTAGAGGCTGTCGTTAGCAGGATATATACTGTAGTACATACATGTGAAGTAAATAGCATATTCACATGTCATAAAACAAGACATTTATGATGACTATGATGAGTTATTTTGGAGTTATTACAATTATTGATTTTGTTATTATTGCATTGCAAATGTATTATTCTTATTGGCAAATCTGTGCATGGAGTTTATTATATATTGCTCTGAAAACAAATGAAATTAAAACGAATCAATGAGACAACCTTTATTCTTAATGACCCTAGGTGACAGATGCATTGATTGTCAGACAGGATTTGCCTTCACATATGCCACTGATGATGTTAAATGATTCAAATATGGGCCGCTATCATCATATTTTCCCTGCAGCAGTAATGGTTTTGGCAGCAGAGAAAGCAATAATGTGACTTCAAAGACCAAGACATGCACCCTATTGTCCTGGAATGACATGATAAAGAAAGTATTTAAAAGCAGGCATGTTTGTAGTAAAAGCGGTGAAATGGTGCTTGTCCTGTGTAATCTGAACCACAGTTAATGACTGATACTCCAGCACTTTTCAGAGAAAATGCACATCACAAGGTGTCGAGCAGAGAGCAGTACTACACGAGAAAGAACCGCGCTTACGACTAATTTATGATCCCAAAACAAACTCAGTAAAAAGTTTAATTAAAGCCAGTTTTTGAACTTAAGTAGTCTGCAAGCATTGATCTCCCCAGGAAGCCATGTTAGGTCAGCACACAGTAAATCTACCTGGAGACAGTAGGCCATGTGCCTTGCTTTGAAATACCCACCATCATAAAAGCTGGCTTGTTGGAACACAATCACATGCAATGCAACCATAGACTGATAGCAGAGCCTTCGCCTAGAGGAGCTTCACATCACATACACTCAGTGAGCAGTTTATTAGGTATTTATTGGAGTTAGTTTTTTTACTTATTAAGTCTTCTGCTGTTGTAGCCTATCCACTTAGGGGTTTGACGTGTTGTGTGTTCAGAGATGCTCTTCTGCATGCAACTGTTGTAATGGGTGCTTATTCGCGTTATTGTCACCTTCCTGCCAGCTTTGACTAGTCTGGCCCTTCTCCTCTGACCTCTCTTATTAACCCTGCAGTGCATTAACTGCTGCTCCGCAAACTCTAGAAACTGTTTTGCATGAAAATCCCAGGAGATCAGCAATTTCTGAGATGCTCAAGCCATCCTGTCTGGCACCAACAATCATGCCATGATCACATTTTTTCCCCATTCTGATGGTTGATGTGAACATTAACTGAAGCTCCTAACATGATTTTATGCATTGCACTGCTGCCACATGATTGGCTGATTACATAATCGCATGAATAAGTAGGTGAACAGGTGTGCTCCGTGAGTGTACTCCTAGTTTTGTGTAGCAAAAGGACCGGCTGTGAGTTCTGTATCAGTCCCAAAGTATTCAGAAACTGTTACTCTTGATGATGCTGACTGATGATGACTGATCTGCTTCAGCAGCCCAGATCTCACCAGTTGTACTTGTTGTACTTTATAAAAAACAGGTCACTTTGTCACCACTATCAAGCAATTATGTGTCTTTTTATTTTTTTGGTTGCAGCTCTATGCCGGAAAGCCACAAACTGATTCCAAATGGATTTATTCTGTCGCTGTTTGCTATTCTTGGAATATTCTGCAAATTTGAGAAATCTGAATCCAGATAACAGAGTAGACTGACATTCTGCTGGATGTTGGCATTCAGCGAAAGCACTGAGTCTGGGCTCCAGTGTGTAAACACCCTGATTAAGGTTCATGACTGGCTCCTGTTTAAATAAGCAATCTGACTGATCCGGCAAATCAGGAAAGGGCAGATGGGACTATTTACTTAGTCATTTTAGTGTTTATTTTTTCGTGCAAGAGGCATAACGTTGCCGAAATAATTACAGAATAATAAGTAATTTGAAATTGTGCTTTTTTAATGTCAAAACCTTTTTATTGAAATGAAAAATATATTTTTGGCAGTTATTATGTACGGAGTAAACAACATATATTTTTTCAGTAATGGCAAATTACTTGGGTTGGATCGATCAAGTATGGGTTTGATCACTCAAGTATTCCTCCACCCTCCCACACTGTTGCATTAAACGCAAACTTTCCTCTTCTCATCGTGCAAGGACAGGGGGACACGGGTCCCTGCTGTGTCCTCATTAGTAGGTTTAATGAGTATATTTCAGGCCTGTAATGGTCTTTACTCTCAGAGGCATTCCAGAGCTTCTTGATCATGCACAAGCCCCATTCCCTTAACACCCTCTCCCCTCATATACAATTATTGTCACCTCAGCGTGTACCCCATTCAAGAAGAAAGACATTTTATTCTTCAAGGGTAAAAATTCTAATGCTTTATAAAACTAAATATGCCTATTACCTCAATTTTATGTCCCTCTAAGAACCCTTAAAGCACAATAAGGACTATACTTTCATATGAATGTATTAGAAAACCAGACACCACACTCCATAGCAATTCTAAGCCATTAAAACACACTTCAGAAGAGATACATACAATGCTTATTAATGGAAGTCATGAAAACTTGGGTGATGCCTCAGAAAGCAAAACACATGGAGCCAAGAATTAATTCAGAATGCATTCCAAAATGCAGAAAATTCGAATTGTGCTAATCAGTTTTTTGCCCAAATACTAGTACCAAGACAAATAGATATAAATGACCTTTGGTTTGGTGTTGATCATATTTTTCTCTCTTAGCTCCATTTGACATCATTGATCATAAAGTTTTGTCATATGTTCTGAAAAACTTGGTTGGTCTCTCTAGTATTAGAATTGTTTGTATCCACAGTATTCCATTTCTGCTCTTTTCATGTGGGCCTTGGAGACTCTATAGCTGAAAGATTCTTGTGGGGTGCCATTTAGTTGCCATTTTTCCCTTTTTAGTTGCAGAATAATAGTTCCCTTTTTAGTTTTAGTACAATAAGTGGTCATGGTATTTATTGTCGCACAGCTGTAGGCCTATGTTTTCACACCTTTGTGTCAACCAAGAATAAAACCTAGGAAAGCAAGAAATATAATTTATTCGGACCTGTGTTGTCAAATATGAAATCTGAAGTAATAGTCCTTGAGATTCACATTTAAAGGGCAACAGAAGTGACTTTTTCATCTTCGGAGCATTTTCAAAGTTAAATAATGGCCATCATAACTTAAACATAAACATAAATTTGCCTTTTCACATGTGGAAATGTGCATACATGAAAAGAAAATATACATTACATTGAGCCAGACTTTTTGAAATATGAATTACAATTTTCAAGAGACAACAAAACATCTTGAAAACACATTTCCACTCTCATCATAATAAAAAAACTATGACATAATGGATCATACTAATCAGCTCAATCAAACACACAGCTCACACAAAAATGGACTCGGTTTAGATGAACATCAGTATGGTGTAAATTAATTTGCATTAGCAAATTGAACTTCACACTAACATTACATTAATTGGACACTGACATTCCTGCAGGGCTTTTATTCTAATTTCAGTCGTACTTGGGGAAATAAAAAAAGACAGCGAGGTGGGTGTATCAAACACTTTGATGTCAAATGTTATATACATCTTTGCTCAAATGAGGTTTTCACTAAAGGTTGCCTTGCCTGGAGTTACCTGTAACATTTATATCATGTTGAGTATGAATGTGTAAAGGTGAAAGAGAACATCCTCATTTCAAACTATTTAATTGCATCTTTATTTCAGAGTGAATTTAATAAGTGTCCTCTCATTGATATAGTTGTACTGGTGCCACAAAAGCCAAATCAATCATAAAATGTGCACCAGTTCAGACAGATTCAGGCTTTCCAGGATTCTTCAAAAACATTTTAACGACAAAAAAAAAGAAAGAAACTGTCTGGATGTGCTCAGGATGCATAATGTGTCTTAAATTGGCCGGGGAACTAAAAATAAAACTAGAAACTTCAGGTACATTAAAAGGATTCAAAAGTATATTCTTTGTGATTCAAAAATATATTCTTGACAAAAGCACAGAACATTACTGTACCTTGATGGATTCTCCCCAGAGCTGTTTGAAACCCATTCTCCTATTTAACAAATTATATATACTGTACAGACAATTTTCTGTTATACTCATTTGATACATTTTAGTGTGAAACTGTTCATGAATGGTAATAGAAGCTCATAAGAACAAAATAATGTCTTGATTATACTACATAACCTTTATAAGGACTACGTAGACATTTCTAAAGACTAACATAAAAACAGCAAATAGGCATATGGTGTGTATTGTCCACTGGCTTGTCATGGTAATGTAATTTGCTCTGTTGGTGGTGACATAACGCACCACATGCCAGTTTACATTTATTGAGCATTTACAAAAAAGCATTTATGACAGCTTTTAACGTTTATGAAGGTGTTATGCAGCACTTATGAAGGAGTTCATTAGCAAGATTTTAATTTTGTACAGCCACTACCAAGGAAAGATGGAGCTGGATGATGGACCGATTCCTCAATCAGCCACTTTCTATCCTAGGAGTGAAGGCTGAGATTCACCCACCTCCTAATCAAACCACCCTCCCTCCTTATCAAAATGCCACCCACCTCTGAATATCAGTTTTCGAGAATAAATACCACACCAAGGCTTGCAGAGAAGTAAAATTTAAAAAGGTCCAAAGGGCCAAAAACCATTTTCTTCGCAAATGATTGTTCTCTCTGTGAACAGAAGTGGAGATTTCACTGCAGAGGAGAACTTTTCCATAGAGTTCTGCAAATACAATTATTCAAGCTGTATTTGCCTTGAGAAGAACCCTTCAGCATGCATCTGCTTCTGTTCCTGGCACTCATAAAAGAACATTCTTTGTTTATCAGCATTCTTATATGTATTCAGAGCCCAGATCCTTTTATAGTTAATTTAACTCAGAGACGTTATGCTATGTTTTACAGAACATGCTATCTTAAGAGAAGAAATGAAGAAATCTTCTTGCTGTAGTAATACAATTTTTCATCAGAAATGTGACACATAGTTGAAAATATATTTCACATACCTCAAAGAACAGAAAACATCAAACATCAAAAATATCAGGAATGTGAGCCTCCAGACATAGCCCCACCTGTGAGCACCAGTCCTACATCTAGAATCATCCCTGCCTTCAGTATCTGGCCCCCTATCTGAGCCCTGTTCCCCCAGGGGCATTCAGAAGCCAGGATTCAGATGATGGGTTCAGATGGAACTAAGACCAAATGTCATACAAAGGCACCTTATCAGATGTCAACCTTGGGCTAACCGTAATCCAATGTTTTTTTTTATTTAAGTTTGAAAATTAACAAGCGGCCAGTTCTGATGGCCATCCCAGCCAAAAAGGAAATGTGCTAAAATGGCCCAACAATTGCGCAGTAAAACATTTAATAGTCTAATACCCATCCCTTCAACTGAACCTGTCCGACATCACACCTTTATATCTAGTCTGTAATTATGGCTGGCTACTGACATTAGTCTCATTTAATTAACATGATGACTTAGATGACTATGAGTGAGAAACACAAACCTGTTCAAAACTCTGCAGCATATGATCTTGTGCTTCTTATGATGAAAAAAAAAAAAGCCAATGGAATATTCTGCATGTGAATAGAATGATATCCAAAATGTAAAATAATTAAGTCCATTGAAGGAATAGTGCCTCCAGTGAGTTTAATATTACTTTTATAGGCAGATAAGTTGAATACATTTCAGAAAATATTCTGCAGATTTGAACATTTTGCTCAGTCTGAGCGTCTCACTTGACTGTGTTGTGTTGACGGCGCTGTTTTCAGCAGCGCCCATTGGATGATGCGATACGGTATATGTCCAGTATCCGTCACCCGGATTACTATCTCTAGTTGAATGATTTTCAATCTGCATTAGAAGTCAAGGACCTGTGACATCCCCTCTCTCGCCTGTCATATCGGACACTGCAGACCTTCATCTCCCCTCTAAATACAGGGACAAGATGCTGCTCCTGCATGAGAAACTACTGCCTCCTCCACTGCGTTTGCCCCCGCTTTCCTCTTCTTTCTTCTCATTCACCTCCGTTGTGCCCAAAGCAATGAGAACACAAAAGCTAGATTGGAAACGTTGTATTACTACAAAGCCTGGCTTTGCTTTTTTGGCCTAGGCTCATTCATATCACATATACTACCCCACACTATCATACACTTAGGGTTGTGGTTAGTATTTAGTCAGAGATCACACAGCACTTTATAAATACAGTTAGATGAATATAAATATTTGTAAAGGTAATCAGCTAAAGTACCTAGATTACAGCTGGCCACAGCGTCTGCTATTCCTCTTTGAATGCAATTTGTGCAACAAATATAACCTTAGTGCCATTAATTGGCTTCGTACAACATAATCTGTAGAAATATGAATCTGCCCCCTTAACAGTTATGGCATTCTGTGTTGTTCTCTGTGGAGGGCATTGCAATAATCATTTCTTGTTGACACTTTAATGCATGCTGTCCCGAATCTTTGAGAGGGTGTTTATTGAAAGCTCTGCATCGAGACAGAGAATTTCAAGAGGAGCTTCGGCAAGCTATAGTTGTGTTTTTTCCCCGACTACCTCACCATAGACACACTGCATGGCTTGTACACAAATCATCTGCACAGCCATCATCATCCTCCAAATAATATAAGATAAAACTATTGCGATTACTGCTGCATTGCTGTTCATGGAAACACAGTTAATCCTGGATGTCATATCCATACAAAATGATCCAAGATGGTTCACAGACAAATTTGTTATTATTATAAAATTTATCTAAAATCCATAAACTCTCATAATCTTTAATTAATTACTGCACTTGATCTTAATATAAAATTAACTTAATATAAATTTAAAATTAACTTTAAAAAAAAGATTTTAAATTAATATATGTACTCGTCAGGAACATATATATTAAAAAAACTCATATATTTGTACATACCCCTGTTCTCATATCATAAATACTCATTAGTTAATATCCTTAAATATGTGCATAATATACATACATTCATACCCACATTCTAATATTTATAATAACTCTTTGGTTCCTATTAATAAATGAACAAAATTAAAAACCATAATCACATTTTAAAATGTTACTCTTTTTACTTTTGGATCATTTTTCAAATATAATCAAATACAAATATTGTCACAAGAATGCTGAAAAAGTTTTGACACATGATACTTGTATGAATTTTAATACTGCTGTTTGAGTTTCACTGACGCACTATATTGTAGTGTGTATTTAATGCTTGATTGGCTGATGGCTAGAATGGTGCTTACTTCAGAGACCTGTGAGATAATTAACACAAGACGAAGGAATCAATGTAGGGTCAAAGCACCACGTCAATGAAAGGGCAAAAATCTAACTCTCACCATTCAAAAACACTACATGTAGGATAGAGAAGGCTTTTTAAAAACCGCTACAGCATTACCTTACAGGCAATTACCTGTAAGAGACAGAAAAATCAATTCTGGCAAACAGACTGAATGTAAAGTGGTCATACAACTGAATAATGACCAGGCAGATGACCGGCACCGTCTTGCTGAGGATTGAAATGGACATCTAAGCCAAAACTCAATGCATTGCTAATAAAAAGACAATGCATTCATCAATCGGCTGAATTTAGAAACGCTTTCACCTGGGAAACAGGAGCACGCTTTTAATGACTGACTCACCTCAGATGTCATCACGATAAATATTCCTTTGTTCTGGGGCAACAGGAGCTAGTCATGGGTGAGTGAGGTTTAATGGACTCCATAATTGGACGAGCAGCCATGTTTTGTGAATGACCCGTGTCAGCAGCCAGCATGTAGCCTAGTGGCTGAGGTAAATGATGGAGATCCGGAAGGTTAGTGGTTCAAACACTGGTGTAGCCCTGAGAAGCACAGCTTTTGGACCCTTAAGCAAGGCTCTTAACCCAATATTGCTCTAGGGGGGATTGCCCCCTGTTTAGTCTAATTAAGTAGCTTTGGATAACTAAGAAATAATAATAATTATCACTACTACTGGCCAGGCTGCAGGCCGCTGGTGCCAACATGCTGTACACACAGAATCACACTCGCACGCGCTCATACATTTGGCCCGACATGGATTAGAAGAGGGTTTCATGTATAGTTCCCTTATTTGTATGATTTTAAGGCCCTGTAATACTCTTCTTGTACTTTCCTTTTGCACCATGATTATGATTCTTATCAGTATCACTTGCTCAAGGACTTTTCCTCCATCTGCAGTAACAGGCTAAAGGCTTAAATCTTCATCCACAGAGTGAAAAGCAATTTTATGACTTAATGAGCAGATGGAAAGGTTACAGCAACTTTACGGTACTGTATCATCCTTGTCAAGAGTCACATGCAATACCTCCATCTCCTTTTCCAATAGAAGCTTACAGTGAAGATGAGTTTCAGATTGGAGAACTGGAAATAATAACAAGCTCCAGCTCAATTTTCACTTGAGCAGGTTCTATTCACAGCCATCTTCCCTGGTCATAAATCCTTGCTGTGCAAATGACCCATTGAGATCCAGCAGCCTTTCCCTGCCAATACCTTGGGCTTTGTATGCAGAACATTAAATGAACTTCACACTTCTCATTAAACACAGTGCACTCAGACACGCATTACTGATCTGTGGACTCATTTCCTCCACAGTCACGACCTTCCCATTGAAAACAATAATGAATGAAACTCTTGCCGATGTGATTTCGACAAGGTCACTGTCCTGGGAGAGAATTAGCTTCACGTTCATAAGTCCGTCTTGGGAATGGTCACAGAAGCTTATCACTAGGGCATTCAGAGTTATGGGATATGGTGTAGTGTGCTTCCATCAGTCACTCAAATAGAACTAAATGCACAGGGACTTTCAGGAGACTGCAGAATCTGATTCATTTTCATTTAAAGGATTTAATGCCTCAGTGCAGTACAGGCAGTACGGCCCATTACAACAGCAATTGTGCCTAATGTTCTATATAATTAAGTGACAAATCTATTGTTTTTCTCTGTCATTAGATTAGAATTAAGAGCAGGAAATAGTTCAAGTAGTTAAATATTTAAGCCCATGCCACTTGAAAAAAACTTGTTTGTCATCCCGAGCAAGCAATTATTTCATATTTCCTAAAGATTTTGTTTAATTGCTCATCTGAAAAGTACCTTGAATTTGACATCTTGAACATTTAGCAAACCACAGATATAACAATAGCAGCTGCTGTTGGTAGAGGAGCCAGAATGATCACTCTGACTGGCCCAGAGTCAAGAAATCTGTCCACTACATCACTGGCTTCCAGTCCTTGTGTTGTGCTTGTGTTTGTTAATGGATACTTATTGGTGTGGAACAGACAGTACTGAGACAGCAGAAGTCGAGTTTGCACACATTTCGATTTTGGAGACCACACAACCGGAGCTTGGTAGTCTTTGGGGGTTAATTAATTGGGCTGGCCTCACACATATAAAAGCTTTAGAGAATTGTGCATGCAGAACATCAGATGGGAATAAGAATGCAGTCAAGGTCCACTCTGAGCTTTAGTGACAGCCAGTAGCAGTAAAGCCTCTGCTTTTCATTGGAAAAAAAAAAGAATCCGTGCAAATCATAGCAAAGCAATGTGTTGTTCAGTAAATTCACAGGGTCTTCAATCTTATAGACAGTGATCTAATGTATCCAAGCTAAAACAAAATGCATAATTTAACATCTGGAAATCTTTTGAAATAGTCATTATTAAATAAAAGTAAATGAAATATATTATGATAGTAAATTAATCTGTGAGGGTGGGGATGGTAAATAAGAATATAAATAAAAGACATTAATTTGAATATAAATCATGCACTGGGTAGGGACCTATTAGGGGATACTTACAATATGTTCCCAGGGGAAATGCATAACTGGCCATGGCTTCCTTCAGCAAACCAGGGTTATCCCTCCAGTTTGCTAATGATTCATTCTCTTTCAACAATCTTCTGCAGACCCAATGCCCGTCTACTGTGATTACGAAGCTTCAGTTTAAATGTTTATCCTCTCCACCACTTTATTTCACATATCTAAAGCTATATTACAAGCAGCGTAAGCTGAAAAAGGTCATAGAAATAGAATTATAAAAATAGGTTATACAGATAGAGTCGTGAGTTTTAACACCTTCAAATGGTATGTCCTGTTACCATAGTGATTGATAATTGCATCGTAAAAAAAAAGGAATTAAAGCAAAAAAACCTACACTGGGCCAGTGAGACTTAAGGAGTTAATATTATTTACAAATCAGACATTTTATTAAGAACTGTATTCAATATTTTTTATGAAATAATTGTATTAAGGACATTCTAAAAGAACACTAACATCATAGTCTGCTTCAAATGCAGTTACTTCATGGTTCCCAGGGTAGCCACAATAAGATCTGCACAGCCATTGGGCCCTTGAGCAAGGCCCTCAACCCTGCATTGCTCCAGGGAAGGATTATCTCCTGCTTAGTCTAATCAACTGTGCGTCGCTCTGGATAAAAGCGTCTGCCAAATGCCAATAATGTAATGTAATGTAATGTAATGTTCCAGGGGTGGCTTGTAGGGGTGGCTTGTAGCGTAGTGGTTAAGGTACATGACTGGGTGCCACAACGTCAGTGGTTTGAATCCCGGTCGAGCCACAATAAATGATCTGCACAGCTGTTGGGCCCTTGAGCAAGGCCCTTAACCCCAAATTGCTCCCCGGGCACTGCACTGTGGCTGCCCACTGCTCCTAATAACTAGGATGGGTCAAATGCAGAGGCCATATTACCCCAAAGGGTTCAATAAAAGGTATATTATTATTATTATGATCTTACAACTCAGCAATGTCACATCTCTGCAGCTTAGGCTATCTGATGTTATTTAGAGAGCCAAACCAAGCTGAATACTTCATCTGAATACTTAAGAAAGGTCATTTAAGGGTGTTTGCTGTAACAGACATCTGTATAAAGTGTAAATAAGTGAGCCTTATGGTGAGCCAGTGGAGTTGAGCCTGCCATTACTTCCTCTGCCTTTTTAACAAACCCACTGAGGTGTCTCAGAATGCAATAGAGAAATCTACAAACAGCTGTGTTAGACGGGCATCATCAACTCCTTGAGTCCAGTGATAGGCACAGAGTAATGGGTCCGCTATGTCTGCGCACTGTTGGACCTGTGAAAGCAGCATGCAACTCAAAACACTTAATGATGACAGATGCTAATGACACAGGTCAAAGGTCAGGAGGGTCCATTGGGTAGGACTTCTTTGGTACAGGGGGTATGATGGATAACTGCCATAGGGCTGGTACTGTGTGCTCCTTGAGTGAGCGATTAAACAGTTCACAGAAACCATTCTTTTTTGTGACGCATAATTGGTAAAAGACTTCTACTTCTGGATCACTTGATCAAAACATGTATATTTCCTTGTGTGTCTTTCATCAGTCTTTTTTTCTCACTGACTGACTGCCCTACATTACCCTTCTTTTCATGCTTCCCCTTTTCTTTCTGAAAAAAATGCTTTATATTGATACATTTCTACTGAAGATGTTTAGGCGCATTCAAATGAATGCCAGGTGATTTTCCAGTTTTGAAGGCATTAATTGCTGTTGATTGTTAATTAGACCTTCACATGAGTTGTGTTGGGTAAAAGGTAATTTGTTGGGTAATTTGTTATAGTCTTTTTGGAAAGAGATTTTGAAAGTAAGTCTCTTCTTCAAAGATTTTCACAGGAGAGTCTAAGACTGTTCCCTTGGTTGTTACTAGGTTTCGTGTTCTATATTCTTCTTATGAGTATTTTGATGTTGAAGTTACAGAAAAAACTGTACATTTTCCACCATTCTACATCCATTGTACTTTTTATTTATCAGCTGCCCTTTCTTCAATCAGTTTTAGCAGTTCCTTTGGCTATTCTAACTTCAGTTGAGTTACAGTATCCCTAGCTGAGTCTATCAGTATTATTTATTGTTTCTTGAAAGTCTTGCAAACAATTAGTGGGTCAGCCGATTTTAAAGGCTGTGAAAGAAGAAATATGCGATTAAATCTTATGTTAGACAGCATAACTGAATAAGCTTTCGTTAAATTTCCATTAGCAATGTCCATGTAGGGTTTCTGTTTCCATAATACTTAGAACAATAATGTGACGATCATACTTCATTCAACCTTCAATACTTTTTAAAGTTTTGGAAAAGGGAAAAATAAATAGAAAAATAGTCAACAGAACTGGCTTTATTAAGTCATCTCCATGACAATTTCATAGTGTTTGTGTTATACAGTAGTGTTTTACAATTTGTATAGTGTAACACAGAGGATAGTAATGAGGACAAAACAATTGAAGCCAGTTGATTACTATAAAACTACATGATTGCTCATGCTGTCTGGACCACTGTTCCATTTCACCGTTTGCATAACCTTATTAACATTGTCCACTTGTAACTGATATCTGCTCTTCTCAGGTAACTACAAGACATCTGATGCTATGTCATAACTTTCTGATTTAAATCTAGATTTGTGAAATCTGCTGTAGAGTCTCAACAAACTGACTCTTCGCTCCAAATGTTTCTCCGAATATACTCAAGGATACTCAAGGCTCATTCTACTTTATTGATAGAGAAGGACTTTATTTCTCTCCAAGTATTTCTCTGAGTTTCTTTGTTTCTGAGTTCCTTCTCTTTGTATGTCCTGTTTTCCTCACCAGGATAACTTCTGACTCTAACCTGGTCTCCTGAGTAGAATTCTGTTTTCCACTTGATGTTATTTTAATGTCCTTGGGCTTGTTGTTTGAGAACATCCTCGTTGTACTTGATGGAACAATGATTTCCTCACAGAAATTCAAATTGCCAGTCACTTTCTCCTTCACTAAACCTCCAAAACAATGCATTCAAAACAGTCTTTAGGAGAACTATAAAAAGAACCATCCAATTTATTGTTTGCTTTTGAACCTCTCAACTGCACTGCACTCTTCACTGCACAGCAAAGCAGCATAGACAAAATATGATTTGATTCAAAAGAATGTTTATTTCTAAGGCTGATTTTGAATACTGCATATTTATAACCTGTCACTCCCTTTTGGAATGACTTACAGTTATTTGAAACTAAAATCAATGACCAGATACAGCCATGAAATAAAGCCAATCATTCTTCTAAAAAGTCTATCAGGTACTAAAACTTTTAGAAAAAACTACACACAGTTTGAATATCCTTAAATTGTGTGTATACTGTGTGAACACGAAAATGTACAGTGAAAGGCCAAAACATTTTAACAGGGAATGTGAAATTTTATTTATTTATTTATTTATCCTCGGGTGGGTGGTAAAACCCCTTTTCTTCCCTTTTGGAATGTCCTTCATTCTGAAAGGTACACACACTCCGATGCATCCTCTAAAACATGCCCGACTAGTTGCTGCTATGTTAAACCCTTCAATGGAGCGCTAAGCAAACAACACAGCTCAGACTCATAGCTGAGAACCCACGGTCCCTGTTGGACTCCCATCCCAGTCAACACAGGCAGAGTCTGGATTCTATCCAGAATCCCTGCACTAAGAAGGTGTGCCTCGACAGGATGCATCACTCAAGAGACTGTTAGCTTTGATGATAGTGCATGTGGATCATTTCCCCGTTGAATTGCATTAAATGCATCACGCTTCTTCATTTACTCATGCAAAACACAAGCAAAATGGCAAGGGTAGGGATAATTTATTCAGCCACTTACCTCCCATTTGCACATTGACACAACTGCGCTTTCCTGAAATAGACATGACAGCACTGCCAAAGCGAACAGCATAATGTTCATTAGGATGAATCATAGTATTTAACATGTCTAGGTCTCAAAAACTGACAAGAATTTTCAGGATATACTGTATAGACTTAGCCTAATCTGACATCTTGCACAGATATAAACTACAATTTTATGTGATATAAACAAAATATGAACATCACATTTACATTTTAGTTTATATTTAAAATAAACAAAAATCTATCATATAATCATAAAAACGAAATATTAATATGATACATTGAATTAATGTATTTCAAACGCATGTTTTAAATGGGTGGAATTTCAATTTGGTTTCTGTCCATGAAAGTCTTAAAGTCCATTTAACAAACTGAACTGAACTTGATCAATGAGCTGGGCCAGTGTGGGGTTTTTTGCATTTAATTCCATTTTTAACAGTGCAATTTTAAATCACTATGGTAACAGGATATACCACTTGAAAGTGTTAAAAAACAGTAACCTATTTTAAGATGCCATTACTTTAGCAACAACAATTCCTTATTTTGTAATATGTGGGTTGCAAAACAAGCATTTTGGATATACTAGACAAAATAAGGAAATGTCAATGTCCTTTTCACGGTAGGGGTCCAGCTAACCAAATGCAGAATAATGCAATTCTAAAAATGTGCTAACACAGAGAAATGTCGATAGAATGTCCATTGTTTACTTAGAATTTCTCTGGAGGAATTATCATTGTTGTCCATTTCGCTGCTGCATACTTCTACAAAAGTACTTTTGTGCTATTATCTATGTTGCAGGCTCTCTGGAACAAGAAGATGTATGAACTTCTCGGACCAGTATCGGTAACCCTGTTGCACAGTGATCCCCATCTGTGAGCAAAAAATGCAGCATAACTTCAACTGAACCTATAACCGCTATGGTATTAAAGTATAAACAACTGAGAAGCATTTTAGCTAATGAAATTACATTTCCAATGGTATATAGTTTGTTAGGCATTCATAAAACAACACAGGTTTTGTTTTCCCAGTGTAAGGAAACAGTAGCATTTTCAATAAGCACACTGAGACTGGTATGCTTAGGCAAAAACTGTTCTTGAGTTTTTATGGCCAAAAAGGTTGAAGTTTTACAACAAATTTGCAATGCCTACATCTAAATGGATGACTTCCTTTGAGGGACTTCCAAGTCTCTCTAGCCTCTTGAATATTCTCGAGTGAGTATTTTGGAGGAAGACAGCAAAAACACCTTTGGCTCCACAATAGAAGCAATTTTCATGGCAGCGATCATCTAAATACATTCTCAAAATATTGTATTATTATTCAGTATGCTTACAAATAAGGAGCAAGCTTGCTTTTGAATAATAAATAGCATGTGAAACTATGGAATGTGTTTGACTCATTGATGGGGGTTGGGTATTTGACAAAAACATCAATCAATGGACCTCAATGAATATATTAGTATACAAGATGTTATTATTGTGATTATTGGACTTTTTTTTACAATCTTCACGACTTGTTGGTATCTGATGAGAGCACAAGGAAAGGACAAGGTAGGGGCAGTCAATCTTCCACTTCTACTGTGATTGAGCTTCTGTAACATTGATTTTGTAATACTTAGAGTAATTCTGAAAACAAATTTGGAAAACAAACCCCAGGGTTACCTTTCAGAAGACACCAGGATTATCAAAATGGTTCAAGAATAGTAGGCCTTTTATTTTGGGTATATAATTTTCAAGCTTGTGTTAATACAAGGGGTGATAGATAGAAGGTAGCAAAGATTTTCTCACGATATGTACATACTAAAAATAGTCTCCTTTATGATAATGACACCACAGCATGTCTATCAAACCAGATTGAAAAATTCTCTGTAAGACTCCCAGCGTTTCTCTATAAATGTTTAAAAACTGACTGAATGCATTTTAGATTTAGAAATACATGTGTGTAACCTTAGAGTAGCACCCCACCTGCATGCCTTGCATCAATAATTGAACAAGCCAATTAAGTAGAATAATTAGTTACAACAGTGGTATCTCTGAATACCCAGCATGTCAAACCAATCAGTGGATAGGCTACAGCAGTAGAAGACCAATAAGTCTAAAATATAAGTTTAACAAATACCTAATGAAGTGCTCACTGAGTGTATATTTTTAGTACCTTCCACAAAAAAGTATTTCTTCCTCAAAATGTAATTTTAACTGCTTTATTTTTCCCTGTGAAAGATGTGAAACCCATTGCAAAACGGAAGCAGTTTACTTGTGTCAAAGTTGCATCTTAGTGTACATTTGTAACAACTCTGCACTTGATGTGAAATTAATAAATAAATACATAAATAAATAAACCTTCCAGGCAGAAGCAGGTCCAATGGGAGAAGAGATGTAGGCGAAGGGCATAATGGTAAAATTATAATACACCACCAAAAAGAAAACCCAAGTTTACCCTGTATTCAATTTACACTGACAATAGGGTCATCTGTCCCACAGATCCATATGAGTGATGTCATGCTTTTCAGACAGTTGGGCTCATGGAGTCATTGCACTGCACTCACTCTCATCGATCACGTGAGCAGCTCGTGCAGTGAGTCAGCTGGCATGAATACAGAGCTTCTCCAGAACAACTCAAATCTGTCTGATTTGGCCAGGCGGTCAATCAGCCACAGTTACACGGAGCTCAGGCACAGGTGTTGCACAACCATTTGACAGGTCCAGGGCTTGTTCCTCTGTTTGTAACATAGCCTTATCCTCACCCCGTCCTCACAAAAGTAGCATTCCCATCCCACTTTACCTGATCCAGATATGATCTTTAAAATAAGAGCCAATTTCAAATGCTAATGACCATGTCAATAATAAGGGGCTCAAACCTTGTTCTGATGAAAATGTATGAATAAAGAGTTGAGTTTCAGATTCATCATGGGGTAACATTTAGTGAGGGCTATGCTTTAGGATGTATAAATAGCTGGCTTCTCACTGCACTGTCTCCAGACACAAACACGATTTGTGTGGTTGCCACAAAACAGCATGCATCCTTATTAGGGCAGGAGATGACAAGTACACAATAACCTGATATACTTGGCTCCATATGCACAAAAGGCTGATCTGAGACCTTTCACAGCTCACATGCTGTGCACCATTTTTCTCTGCATGCAGCTGCTGGGCTGATCTGAGATCTGTCACAGAGTTAAGAGAAGGAGCGAGACCACAGCTGGAGGGAGGGTGCTGTCGCTTTAAGAGCAGAATACAAAGGCGCCGCCAATCCCTGTGGCTACAGTCGTCAGGAGTAATAGTGCAAGCGATAGTGCTTACCATTGAGAGAGAGAGAGAGACAGAAAGAGAGAGAGAGAGAGAGAGAGAGAGAGGGGGGGAGAGAGAGAGAGAGAGAGAGAGAGAGAGGGAGAGAGAGACATGGAAGGATGTTCTGGCTGCCTTCGTCTTTCAGATGAGAAGATGATGTAGGCAGAGTTGTACGGTTGGAAATGATATACTTGAGGACCAGAATAAGCTCTTTTTTGCCATTACCCATGGACATCTGCTGCAGAAACAACCTGGGGAAAATCTCTGAAACTTTCGCAAGCAGAATTTGTGTTGTGGAACATAGGACTGAACAGTGAAGGGCAATTTCATACAACAGATTGAGACTATAAGATATGGAAACAGAAAATACACTGCAACTTGATAACTGATTCTGTCTGGAATTGGGATAATTTTTATGGCTCTGGGGATCTGAACTGAAACATGCCTCAGAAATTAAAGTCTTCATGAATATAGTAAGTATATATTTTACATATCAAATTCAACATCATTTTAAATACGTAATTGTATGACAAATTCTTGCTGTAATGGCAGATGGAGGAAGTTATATATAAGTGTAAGCAAGTAAGTAAGAATTTACACAGCAGGCAATGATCTTTAAAGAATAAATCATAACAGAATTGCGCAGAAACCAAACTCAGCTATATGAAGGGAAGTGGTCAAACAGTGAAGTATTTCATTAAAATGACAATATATATTGTTGGATTTCACTTATGAACTACAAAATGATGAATACGAATGTGGGAATGATGAAAAAATAGCTCTTATTTCTCAAAAATAATTTATGGAATAATTCAGTATGAGTTCAAAAGGCATGGCACCTTAAATTTAGAATTAAATAAAAATAGTTTTAAACAGATTTTGTTCTGTTATTATCTCACAGCTAATAATTCCTTTGTTGGAATTTAATAGCCTTTTTTCCTCACCCTGTGGGTCTGAGGTAGTTCTGACGGCAGGTTCGCAGTGGTTCAGAAGATTACCAGGATGATATTAGGAGGTAGATTAGATCCAACGGTTGTCCTGAGGGTGGTTCTGGTGTGGTTTTCAGAGAGGTTCCTCTGTAGTTTGATGGACTTTTCTGATGATATGTTAAGGGAGGGTCTGATGGCTGTTCTGATTATGACTTGAGTGTTTCTCTGGGGATGGTTGTGAGGTTTTATTGCTGTTCTTGTTCTGTTGCAACTTGGCAGTTTTCTCAGCTTGAAAGGCGTCCTTACATTTCTTTAGGTTTTTCATTGCTTATTCATTCCTACATGTTACATCCTCAGAACTGACATACACACACACACACACACAGAAAAAAATAAATAAATAAACATATGTCTTTAAGTTTAAATCTTTTAAAGTTCAGGGTAACATGCATTCAGCAGAATGTCTCACCCTGTTTATTTGCGATATTGTGACCTTGTGATATTGTGTTTTGCAAGCTGCTGATTAGTTGCACAAATTAAATTACATTTTCAAAGCTTGTATTTTAATAATTGAATTATCTCCTGGTTGCATGGAGGTGTCTTCATGATGCATTGAAGACATTATTAACCTCTTGTTATCTGCATAAATACGAATTATTTAGTAAAATAATTCTCTCAGCTCCACTTGCAAGCATGCAACCTGCATTTATAAACATTAAATTAGCTGAAGTCATCAACTGGACAGCGTGCCCTTTGGAAATGTAATTTACTTCTCTGCTGCTGTACATGGAACTATGTGCAGTTACCTGTCCAGGGCGTTCCATACATTGACTGACTAATATGAGAAGTCTTCTCTTAAATAAGAATTCTGTTTCAACCAAACCTGCTGGGGACAAAACCCCTTTTCAAAGTGCCTTTAAAGAACTTGGAGGTGAACAATAGCTGATTCGTATGCACCATCTGTGGTTCATCAATCTAAGGTAATAAATCTGTGTTTAATGAGTGACCCTAGATGAGTAAGAAAATTTATGTTTTAACAAATCCCCGAACTCAAAGAAGTTTTTCTACATCCGTACTACCCAAGACGGCTTTATAATATACTCAGCATAGCCCCTACATCACAGCACAGACATGTAATTTCACAACAGTTTACAGTTTCTGACAGCAGTTTCATATAAAAACTGTGCTCTTAATTCCCCACAATTAAAGTAATACATTTCTAGTCAAATTGCCTCTGATATAAAAGATTGGCTGACAGTTTTATCGGCTGTTTTGTATGTGGCGTCCTTGATGTGAATATGGTTTTAAATTTGTGCCTCTAATACACTCGTGTGGAGAAGGTCAACCACAAATAAACAATGGGTGTTTCTTTCTGTCATTCATATGAAGCATTATGGTGAAGCCCTTAATCAGTTTTGTCAATAAATTTGCCTCGGCAACATTGTTGAACCAATCTGGCCTCATAATTCGCTTGTGCAATTGATGAGCTACACAGTACCCTGCCTCCTATTTTCTCTCCCAGAAATAGCTCAAAATGAAAAGCATGTTTAGTTAGAGTGACAACCATAGGAAAACAAAGCTTTCTCTGGAACAAATGGCCATCTCACTCAGGCATTCTATGTGGATCATCTGTTGGAGAAAATAATGGACATCATCACCACCTGTATTCTCATCTACACACCTGTGTTTCTGTCTGTAGCCTCACCTCAATCACCTCCATTGAAAGTTTACAGAATGATACATGGCCACATTCATAGACACAGAATAAGCCGAGTCATAGACTAAATTCAACTTTGAGAAGAGATTCTCCATACAAAGCTCAATTTAGTCCAGGACTAATCCTAATCTGTGTGTGAAACCGTTTTATGGAGTATTTCACCATAAAGTGCTATTTATCATATTTCAAGTGTATACATTTGGTTTTTACATTTGGGTTTTAACGTTATGAAGTAGCCGTGTATCCAACAGCACTGTTAATTTGGCATATAAAACCACCCGGGCCATTAGAGGTTTATATTTACAGGTGCAGTAAAGTATTAATTAACTGTATTCTTCACAATATTTATCACTGTGTGCTGTTAAATTAGAACCAGCATGAAGGCCTGTTGCATAAAAACCTAATTCTGTCAAACAGTGCCTTGTTTAGTTTTTTGTTTTTTTTGTTTTTTGTTGCTATGGTTTCCACATCTTAAAAGGTTTTGATTTAATCTCATGATTGTGATTCCAAATACATGACTGGCACAAATGGAAAGAGAAAATGAGTTTGATGGCATGGTTAAGGCGATTTTGACTGGATAGGTCCATTTTCAGATATTATGACATTTAGACATATGATCAGAAACAACTTCAAGTAGTTCATTTACATTTTTTTTTAATACCTGCCGTGTCAAGTAAACCAAACACCAAAAAACTTTAATGGGCATTTTTCCAAGTTGCAGTTCCTGTACGAAATGTTTTTTCCAACTTAACTTATTGATATAGCTACCAAATTTTACCTGGTACTTCTTAAACAAAATAGCTGGGTAAATTACAGGTTTTTTTTCTCATATATTTTGTTATCTCTAGTTTTTGGGGTATTTTATGTGGAAAAATAGCAAAATATATATATTTTAAAATAATTCATTAATAAGCCCATTTTTTTTTCAAAACCCCTCTGTAATTTCCAAGCTATTGAGTCATTCATCACATTGAAATAAAATAAATGAACTCTAACTTAATCCACAAGTTTGATTGCATCGGCAAATTTGTGCTTTTCTAATTATTATTGTTTTATTATTATTCTTATTTTTATTATTATTAATATTCATAATAATATTAATAATTATTATCTTTTTTTAAGTAATAATACATTTTTTTGCTAACTTCCATATGTTCCTAAAAAATAAAATAAAAGTCATAATACAATATTAATACACATATTCAAAACATGAAATGTTATTTTGACTGGAGGAACGGATTATTTTTCGCCTATTCACCTGTGGAACATCTCCTTAATGCAGTATTTTACTACTATTTCTCTTTTTAGCATAATTTATTTAATATGTAATAAATGTAATATCAACATGATGAAACAAAAATTAGGAAGTCATTAGCACTGGTGTTAAATAATCATTACATTCCTATATGTATTAGTTATACCTACTTACAGTAATTGAGCAGTCTAATGTATTTTACTATTGGAAATTTTCTAATTAGCTTGAAAATGTATTTCTTTGTCCAGTATTTCTCATAAAATGATAATATTCATGCAAAGAAACCCATTTTATACTTATGTAATTACCACTCATAGTCAAGAAGTTAACTGATTTCAACACATTTGTACAAGCAAAAAAGAACTAAACTTCTTTTAGCAGTTTTCACATAATCTGCGCCAGTACTATATACTTACTTACATACACTTACTGTATATGTAAGTGTTTTGCACATTTGGTAATTTGATAAGATTTTGATATTAAACATTCAGAGTACAGAGTATTTAGGGTGTCTGTCATTTTTATCAATGAAGAACCTCCCTGTGTTAGGATGTGAAAGCTTTGAAGCTCAGTATCTCAAAACTACTCAGAATGCACACACAACCTTAGAATTCCAAGGTCACAAATGAAGTGGGTACATGAATTTAAAAAAGTATTTTGGTGTAACTTTTAATTATTCAGGGATTAAATATTACGTAATGGGTCTACTCAAGCAAAATAATGATCTAATTCCAATTTTGTCATGCACACCTGAATGGTGCATTAAGCAGAGAGCAATCACAGAGCAACAGCATGTGGATCCAGGTCACAAGTGCAGATGAGAGCAAAAATTGGTAGTCAAACACTGACTGCTGAGATGGGAAGACACCCAACAGGGATAGACCAGGATGAACAGTCACACTCTCAGAGGAAATAAATACATATTTCTGTCATGTTAACGTACTCTTGTTGCTTCCATAATCATAAGCATGAGAATCTGCGAATCAGTGTTACAATGACAAAGTCTGAATGCAAAGCTTCAACAATGCCTGTGATTTGTACGCGCAGCATTGCCAATACTGGCAGTGGAAATGTTGAAAGCAAACACTGATTAGCTTAAAGGTCAGAACATGCTTCACGTTAATGTTCCAGGTGGCCACACTTAGCCCTTTTTTACAACATAATTAGCTAACAAATGAGTTGCTGGGATGGATGCACCACTGTCTCTACATGTAGCAACAAAATATATTAATATATGCCATATATTTTCTTCTATGAAAGTAGTGAATATAAAAGAGGCATAAATTCATAATTTACTGTCCATTGCATAATCAGAGCTGCCTGTCAGCTTGGTGCTTTGGTGACCTTAAACATACCAGTCAACCAAACAAAACATTTTTTATTTATTTTCTATTATTGTTTATTGACATTATATACTTATATACAGTTGTTTGATGAGTGTTAATAATTATATGTTAATTATGCACATGAAATGACTATATTGAGTATTATATATTCCTGTGTTGATCATTTTGTCAAATACAACAGAAGAAACTGTGATGATGAGGGAGGCAATCGCAGTGAAGGCAGTAAGCACGGTGATGAAGCAGCGAAACGTCAGTATTTCCACACGATTGAATTTCACACAATAACTGACACTCCAAAATGTCAGCCTGTTATTTCGTCCCCTAACATGTGATGCACCATTCCCTTCCTGATTAGCAAAAACATTTTCCACTGTCACATTCCAACAAAAACTAACAAACACATAATAATAATAATAATAATAATAATAATAATAATAATAATAATAATAATAACAATAATAATAATAATCCATCATCATCATCATCATCATCATTAGCATCATCATCATAATAACAATAATAATGCTACTACTACTACTACCACCACTACTACTACTACTACTACTACTACTAATAATAATAATAATAATAATAATAATAATAATAATAATAATAATAATAATTTGGAACATCATGATTTATTTGATTTCACCAATTAAAAAATCGTAAGGCTGGAGTGTAAAGGGGAAGGTGCTCATGTTCCATACAATTAAACTGTGTATCTTAAAATGTTTTGTCTGATAGGTTATAGTTTAGTAAATGTGGTCCATATTAATATTATAGAAACTCTTACTGTTTTAGAACTGAACATTTCACTGTGTATCACCTCAGGATAACTGCGCAACTATATCAACAAATGGGAGACTTGTAGCTTATTGTGACAGGCAATAGTAGAGGCAGTTTGTGCAGTCTGTGCTGTATGCACTCAAATATAGAAATCAATATTTGACTAGCGCAATGTGTACACTAGGTTTTCAACTCTCAAAACTGAGATTTGGCAGTAATTGCTGAATGTGTGGCATGCCTTGTGAATGTTATGAACGCTGCCATTTCCCTGAAGCTCACAATATCTGTACTGCAAGGCAATAGAAATGAACTGTGGTGAGCAAAGGGGTCAGCAATCCTCCTTTCTTCATGACAATATCATGACTCCGCAGCCAGTATTTTATCAACCAAAGGCACCACTTTATTTGCTCTGTATTGTATGTCCTTTAGGACTAAGGGTAAATCTCTTTGTTTTTGGTATTTGGCTGAAGATGTGGCATTTCTATGGACTAATCTTCAGTTTTTAAAGGACTGTAACATTAAAGGAGCACTGTCACGCTTGTTATTTGGATTAAATGCTTAATGGTTTATGGGCAGCCACCCATCCAGGCGATCACATGACACTCCCACGAAAATATGGTAACCTTAGCATACAGATATCATGGAACCTACGGGTATGGCAGACTTTGCTGGGTTAGAGGACAAGCTTTTCGATTTTGACAAAGAAATACGGTAAGGCGGTAAGAGCAGTCATCTGGCAGTCTGAGGGTTGCCATTTCGATTCCACCCTGGGTGTGCCAAAGTATCCCTGAGCAAGACACCTAACCCCTAAATGCTCCTGATGAGCTAGTTGGTGCCTTGCATGGCAGCCAATTGCCATTGGTATGTGAGTGTGTGTATGAATGGGTGAATGAGAAGCATCAATTGCACAGAACTTTGGATAAAGGCACTATATAAATGCCAACCATTTAATATAAGTTCTGTTTTTATTAGCTAGCTGGATGCAAATGATTCACATTAGAAATGTCTGGCCATATTGCAGAGTACCTGTTCAGGAGGACCGGAAGAACGTTTTTCAATTACTGAACAGAACATTTGATTGCATTCAAGTGAGATGAAACAAAGGTGAATGCAGATTCATTATTAAGCACATCAGGAACACCACAGTCCAAAAAAAGTAAGGGGGGCTTATGGCTGTGCAGATCAACAATATTCTGTTCACTCTCTCTAGCTCTTCATCCCAGAGAAAGGATCTGTAGAACTCTGGAAGCTGAACTCCTATTTCTAGAATGGCAGGCCTACATTCTTCCTCCCCTGAAAGGTTTTCAATATAACACAGTCTTCTCGACTGCAAGCACAATGCAGTTTCTATGCTGCAGGAATCACAGTATCCACAGATTACCTATATGGTTATTTTTGAGATTTGAGTTGCTTTGTGGCGGGTTGCAAATGCTGTAGAGTTATGCACATTCAAACCCACTCACAGCACATGTTAAAACATAACATCCTCTCACTGCACCTTTAAAAGCATACTCACAGAGCAGGTTAAAATGCTTAAATGCTTACATGGCAGATCTTGCACACATAAAACTTTACTTACTCACTGTAGCTTCAAGCAGAATGCACTGAAATGACTTTTTATGACATAATTGACCAAAGAAATGAAGAAATCTGTATACTTCATAGTATTACATAAACATTGAAATATTATTCCTTACTCTGCTGTCCCTCTTACACATGATGCAGTAATATTGTTTTGTTTGCCACTAGGGTTGTAGAATTTGTGGAAACCAGACAACATGCACACATAGGCAACAAAGGGCAGCTTGAAGCTTGAAATGATCACATTTTGTCTTAGATCTTACAGGCAGTCTCACTATAGCCCATAGTCTGTGAGGCCACTCCATCTTTTCAGTGTGAAGTAGCATCTTGAATGGAGCAGTTAGAATATGTTCCAAGGTTATTATCATCATGCTATAAGTGTCTATCATAATGAAAGAGATTTACCATTACTGATCAAGATGCTGGCCAGAAGGCCAACATTTTTCACTGAAGAGAAGATGTGTTGTGAGGCAGGAGGATGTTGTGTTCATTGACTTCTGTAATTCAGAAATCTATTCCGTGACAGCTGGGACTCTGATGCTTCTGTTTGCATTGGCCTTCCTACCAAAATTATTGTCGGGACTTTTCTGTTAACAATTTCCTCCAGAAAAACAGATTCTAATTTACAGACAAATGGTGTATTAATCTTGTTTTGCAGATGCCCTGGCTTCAATAAGGAGAAACACAGTGCATGCACACAGCAATCAATACATTCCCAGACAACATTTTATAAAGAAATTCCGCTCCTGTTCAAATCAGGAACATTATACCATAATATACCATACTAGCATCTGCTCCACAATCTAAATTAAGCATTGATCAAATTGTATGTTCTGATATCTTTAATAATTGATAGGTTAATGAAGCGTACTGTTGTTGATCAATAAGCTGATCGCAGTTTGGCTATGTCCCACCCGATGTCCACACTAGCAGACTCTGCCTCACTCTGTTCTCACACCACTGAAACAAAACTCACAGCAAGCTCAGTCGCAACCTGGTCTGCAATCTGCCATCTCAATCGCCCCCAGGGCCCCACCACCCGCTAACAGAATAAATCTCCAAATTTGGCAACTCTGCTCTGTCTCTGAAGTATTTGTAACTTTGGTGACCCGGCTACTGTACACTCACAAATACCCACATGGAGAAAAGCATATCCAAGGCCATGTCTGAAATCCATTCTGTCAATTATTTTCAGAGGATTGACACATTTATTTATACATTTGTTTTTATGGTTTTTTTATGGTTTTTGTTTTACTTATCAAACTGCAATCTTCTTCCGGGTTTGGCATTTAATCTGTAGCTTTATAGTCACCAGAACAATGGGGAGATGGGAAGAACAAAGACAATGTTTGTTAAATGAAATGACAACTGACATTCAGTCATCACTGAGGCACACACACCTCCCCAGCTCCTGGGTCAGGCACAAGGTCGGTCCCCTGAATTCACAGACTTCTGTTTTCTGTTTTCTGCATTCTGTCCTCACTCCAATCCCTGCTTGACAAGCCACAAAATATTTGTATCAGATCAGCTGAAATTATTCACTATTTTTAGTACACTTCATATAGCATAAACCTTCACATTTAGAGGATTTCATGTACATATTTTGATTACTCACATGCAATGAGTACAATGTTTTCATATTCCATGCTTGTTGCTTCAGAGGTTATATGCAAATGTAGAACTTTGTTATTACAGTTTAATTTACTAGCAGAGGCCTCCTGTTTGTCATGTAAAGTCATGACCTCTGAATCATGACCTTGATAATGAAAATGTATAAAACAACTCCGTATGTTAATTTCCCAATCATCATCACAATAGCCGTTACAAATTGTCACAAATGGGCAACAAAATTCATTGAATGAAAGCTTAAAATGAGTATGTTAATCCTACTGAATTCACATGGGAGAAATGATAGAGGAGACATTAATATTCCATATCCACATAAATTAAATACACAGAACCAGTTTCTGGTTTGAAAGTTCAGGTTTTAAATATGCATTGAGATTGTTTATTTATTAATTGTGCAAAATAATTGACATAATAAAGAGAACCTATGCACATTACCAAAATAACTGCTTAAAATGACTTAATTGTGGTAAATATATTAGTAAAAATATGAAACACTCTTCAAGCCCTGTCTATCCTGTGAGCAGTATAGCTGAAATATAATGAGATGTAATTGTATAGTGTTCTGTTTGTATGACACTGGATTGATGTCATGGTAATGCCCGCTTGTTGCTCCATTAGAGTGCTGCTGTTTGACGTGATGTTCAAACCCCTGAGAAGCAGACAGCTGAGACAGATACCCTGAAAAACCCCCAGAATGCATTTCAGAACAGCGCCTTTGTGCTACATTTCTGGAATGTGCAGACAGTCGAGCCCAATCACAGGATGTTGCTGAGACGTGGAGTCATTCAGGACTGCCTGTGCAACGCCTATTCCAGAGGCTGTCGCATTTCAGCCAGGGCTCCTCCTCATTTTCTCCAGACATCTTCAGCAACCCAAGATATATAATTTAGGGGCAGAGTGGATAACCTGTCCCCCTCTCATAATAGGGGTTGGTGTCTGACAGTGATGTTCTGGCAGAGACTTTGATTGAAGCATCATCATAAAAATCAGCGTGTCAGCCTTTACTGGGAAAGCAGAGATGATCAATGCACCCACTTTGCTCCTGTGGTTACCTGGCCTCACTCTCACAGAGTGTTTCACAGGTCAGAACATTCATTTTTACGAGAGAGAAACACATACTTAAAACAGAACAACATTGGAAGACATTGTCCCTAGTCAAACTGAATTTCTCAGCTCCTCCAAGAACAGTATAACATCACACAAAGTGGAGAAGAGTAAACCAAAATGAGGATATCCAGCGCAGATAATGGCAGAGGCAGTGGTTCAGAATCCCCTGTGCATTTCAATGGGTTGCATCATTTGATTGCCCATGGGGACACCGCTGACACCTTCTGCACGTGGAGGACACCGCTGATGCTGTCTGCGGACAGGGGACACTGTTGATGCTCTCTGCGCGATACGGAGGAGACCACAGACACTCTCTGCCTCTTGAAGTTCCCTTCCTGATTCCACACCTCGGGCAGGACAGTACTTTGGGATCACCATCATGGTCAATGTGACTCCCAGTGATTCACTGGAGAAGGTACACGTCCAGTATAATGTCCTGGCCCTGGCATTGGGAGTCCCTCTCATCTTGGTCATTATCCTGGGGAACGTCCTGGTGTGTCTGAGTGTGCTCACAGAAAGGTCCCTGAAAACAGCCACCAACTACTTCATCGTCAGCCTGGCAGTGGCCGACCTCCTCCTGGCCGTGCTGGTCCTCCCCCTCTATGTTTACTCAGAGGTAAGCCTGCACATGTCTCTTGATGTACAGCTTACAAAATGGACTCATTATGAAAACTACAAGAAGTCCCAAGAACAAACATCTTCAGATTAATCTTTTTTTAATGGAGCCTGAGCACACATAAAATCCTCATTTTCATTGTGCTAACAAATTTTGTTTGCCCTGGGCTCATCTGGGTTGAGCTTGACTGGCACTTTACCAGTTCTTGTGTGTTTGCGTTTCAAAATCATGCGTTTGAATTTGTGCTTGTGCTTGTGTTGAGTTTCTGGGTGGCATTTGGACTCTGAACACGTACATCTGTGACGCACTGATGACCATGGACGTGATGCTCTGCACCGCTTCCATCCTCAACCTGTGCGCCATCAGCATCGACAGGTAAGGCTGTGCTGCATGACTGCGCTGTCTGCATGCGTGGCAAAAGGAAGCGTGCACCAGACATTAAATAGTCAGAACCTTCCTGATCTCTGAAATATTGGTTTTGAAATATAATAAATGGCATATTTCTGCAAATGCGCTGATAAAAAGACAAAAACAGACCGTTGTTGTGAGAGAGTAAGGCTTCATCAACCTCAAAACAGACAGTGCTACAATGAGCTGTAAATCTTTTCCTAGGCTGAACCAGTCAAAGAATTCGAATAGCAATAGTCAAAGGAATCACTGGTATAGTACGGTAGTTGTGGCCATTTTTTATTCATGAAACCCTTTTCTCCAATAATTAAGTTACAATAAACAGGTAAACACTTTGTCAAAATGGCCATACACCTAAGTGTGAAATATAAGTCAAACAAGGATGAACATGAAAACACTTTAAAACTTAGTGTGCCTGTTATACACCAAAGTACACAGGCTTTGTACTTAGGATGTTGTAACTAGTAAGGATTTCTAACCCAGCACTATAGTGGGTGTTGTATTTGCAAAATCTCTTGCTATTTATCTGTCAGATGATTTACCATATTTCTATATGAGAAAACAGCTCATACAACAGCTCTTTATCTTTACAGTCGCTCTGGCACAAAACAGAATCCCATAACATCTCCAAACTTCTGCAATGACACAGTTAAATGTCACACGCAAAAGATCAATCCATCTTTCTTTTGCAGCAGTTTGTAAATTTGATTCCATTTTGATTTGATTACATTAAAGATGAAGATAGAATTCAAATGAAAGAAATGTGATCTTTTTTAAAACAAAGACTAATAAAAAATGTTCTAGTCTCATTCTTAGAACAGAATGATTTGTTTTTTTCATTCAGCATAACCACTTTAGTCTACTTTTTGGCTGTCTACTGAAGCACTTTGGTGAATGGTACTGAAGAGGGGAATGTTGAAGAGCTGTAGGAGTCCGTAGGAGTCCACAGGCTGCTCCCTAACATTGACCTTCAGCACTGCAGGAAGGCTGAGAGATGTGGTTTCTGCTGTGCTCAGTATATCAGCAGTGCAGCAGTGCACTACATGATCCGTGCTTAATTACAGCAGTTGTACTCAGATGTCAGAGCACCCTAACACTCGAGGTAAAACCGGATTTAAGGGCTTAATATTTATTTAGACTGCATCAATTGAACAGCCCACTCACATCCAAAAATGAAATGGAATTTCTGTCGGAGTAAACGTTTTTGCTGAAGCGCAAAGTTACAAGCTATAAAATGTAATTGCTTTAATTCAAGGGAAAGTGTAGTTAAGGGAAATTGTGTGCGTGTGTGCGTGTTTGTGTGTATGAGTGGGTGTGTATGCATGTGTGTGTGTAAGTGCAGATTTAACAGACTCATTAAACATAAATTAATCATTTTATTGTAGGTATAATATCATAGATTAGTTCATTTTACATAGAAAATGAATATATCCGCAACATATCCATCAGACTGATGTCTGAATATCAATAAATTAATAGACCAGAAAGTTACACATGACTGGTGTTTAAGGAGGCTTTTCTTGATTCAGAAGATGCATCGGCACAGCATCTACCTTAACACATGGTAGCTCATTTTTCAGATGTATTGAGCAAGTTATCAATTACATTAAACATCAGAAACACTGAAAGAATCTCTGGAATGTCAATAGTTTGATTAAGCACGGTGCAATGTGACCTTAAGCTAACGGTAACAATAAGTTGTGCTCTGTTGCCGAAATAAAAAGATTATGCGGCAACACAGCCCATCAAATGTTCAAGGTATGAAAGGTCAAAACATGAAAACAACAATTTCATGGTGAACAGAAATAACCCATAATTCCCCTTGTGCCTGCAGGGACTGGAGGCTCTGAGGTCAGTTGTGATATAATAACATGCCTTTCGGTCTTTTGGAAGGTACATAGCCGTGGTGGTCCCTCTGAAGTACAACCGGAATCAGTTCAGTGTGCGGCAGCTCGTCTTGATTGCTGCCACCTGGATCCTGTCTTTCGGGGTGGCCAGCCCCGTCATTTTCGGCCTGAACCAGGTTCCTGGCCGGGACGCCAGCGTGTGCAAGCTAGAGGATGACAACTTTGTGGTGTACTCGTCCGTCTGTTCCTTCTTCGTGCCTTGCCCCGTCATGCTGCTGCTCTACTACTGGATGTTCCGCGGCCTGAGGAGGTGGAGCGCCAGCCGGAGGTCCAACCTGCTCCAAGGCGAGCGCCACTTCTCCCTCAGCCTGCGGAACCTGCGGCACAGCCGGAGGTCAAAGGTCAAGTACCTGATGCCCGCCCTCAGCCCCAGCCCCGGCGCGGCCGAGGCGCCGCCCATTCCCACCCCCGAGAACGATCTGATCACCACGCACATCGACAGTGCGTCCGACGGCGAGGCCGCGGAGAAGGCCCCCGAGGGCAGCCCCAAGGAGAACGGGCTGAGGTGCCGAGGGTCCGAGAGGGGCTCGCACAGGAAGAGCACGCGCGTCAGCGGCCGAGAGCGCAAGGCCATGAAGGTCCTGCCCGTCGTCGTAGGTGGGTGTGCCGCGTGCGGGCGGTGACGTGGGCGGGTGGATGCCGGGCTGCGGGCGGTGTGGATGCGGTGGAGTGGCTGTGTGCGTGTAGTTAAGCTCCACCGTGGGCGCAGTGAAGTCAGCGGCGTGATGAAGTGCTTTGGTGGATTCAGTGAAGTATGATGCTCTGATGCAGTAAAATGGGTTGAAAAGGAGAGATTTATAGGGGTCTGGGTGAGACAGTGCAGGTGCAAATGACCCTTATTTGCAAGCAGTACTGAGCTGCAGAGCTCTACACTTCACAACTCCAAGAAATGACTGCGTTGCATCAGGTGGAAAAATGTCCCCATGGCCAAAAAAAAAATGTCTCCAAGAATCTCGTACCAGGGCACAATTAGGGAACAATGAAGCCTGTTTTCACAGTTGTTTGCACCAATTTGATAGTAATGGGAGGCAACAGCTGTAATGGTGCTATGCTAAATGACATTAACAAACCATATTTCTTCTGCGTTGGCAGTTGTGAATTCACATTAGCGCAAATGAAGCTGTGCTTTCAGCAGGGGCTTTTTCCCCCACCTGGCTGGTGCCCAGATAGAGACGCTGCAGCTCAGGGAAAAGGCCTGATCCCCCCTGCTGTGCTCAGAGGCCGTGTGTGGGCAGAGAGTGCTGTGGAAGTAATCAGGGATGAAAGATTTGCAATGTTGACAGAGGAAGGTGTCAAATAACACTTTATTATAAGTGCAGACATGCTATCCTGTTTTTTTTTTCTCTGCTAAGGCGTGCAGGAGCTCAATGCTCTGTAGGAGTGAGAGCAGATTGGGCAAACAAGCCCAAAGATTCATTACACCGTTACTATAGTATACAGTATATGGCTTAGTTGGTAGAGGGCTCCTCTCCTGCCAGAGTGGTCCTCTGCATCATGAGGCTCCTTCCCACAGAGAAGTAGCACGAACTGGGATCTCCTGCTAGCTCCACACAGCTCTGTAACACTGTGTTCCAGAAGCTCCTTTCAACCACCCTTTCCTTACCACTTTTCTCCATACTGTAGGATTAGGATTACGTCCTAATTTGCTCGGTCGAGAGCAAACAGCTAACATAGCTGCAGCTCACATGTGTGCATGCATAAGGAGTTAAAACAACAAAAACAATTATGTCCAAATTAAATTATCCATAAGCTATACATATTATTATTATTGTGTATAACATTGGCTTATTGCTCTGTTATGAGTATCTGATGTTTTATTTTTAATCTCATGAACAGATTTTCTTATGACACGAAGGACCCCTTTGGAATTCTGTTATATAACTGAATATTGTCTTATAAGAACACACAAGCGTGAAGTAGAGGCAAAAAAGCCATTCATCCCATATCAGCCTGTCATTTCAAGAAATACTCATAATGTAGACATGTATTTATGTCTCATTGTATTGTCATATAAAATTTAATCAATTCAACGCTACTATGATGAACATTGAAACGTTATGCCTGAATGTATGCCTAAAACCTCAATTTCCCCTCCACTGTAAAGTTGATTCTTAGTGAAGATTACTGTGGCTAAAGCAGACAATTAGAGAGCTATTGTGCGCATGTTCCTCATCTCTTTTCTGGTTTCCACGGTGAACACCAAGGGTCTTACCTCACCACCCACTCATTGTCCTGCATTATCCTTATGCTGTCTTTGATCCTCAGCACAGAATTTTAAAAAGCTGCACTCAATTAATCCCAATAAAGCTCACGGCTCACAGACGATATGGCATGTGTCAACATTTATTTGTCCCAAGCTCCTTGGTACTGCCAGCATTCATGAAGAATACAGTCTGGAGATAATACAATGGGCTTTTTTTATTAGTGAATTCAAAAGGCTCTACATGAATCATGTACATCCAAGTACATCCCATGGGAGTTTAGACTATATAAGGTGTGTGCATATCTGTGAGCCATTCTTACATTATTACTTGATATTACATTTTGCAAATTGACATTAAGCGCTCATCTTTTCCTTGATTGGAGCCATTCCATATTAATTGAGTACCCTGCTGAAAAGCTGAAGCTAGGTTTTGAAACAGCTGGTAGCTGGTTGACCAGTTCAGACAAGCTCCATACTCAACAGGGCTTCACCTGCTCAAGTTATGTTTTGAAACAGCTGGTAGCTGGTTATTTGAGAGACAGTGACCAATCTGTCCTTACCCCATTCTGCACCTGTACACAGGTGTATTCCTGGCCTGCTGGACACCCTTCTTCGTGGTCCATGTCACCAAGGTTCTCTGCACGTCCTGTGACATCGGCCCAACACTCATCTCCGTGGTGACGTGGCTTGGCTACGTCAACAGCGCTGTCAACCCCATCATCTACACTGCCTTCAACACTGAATTCAGGAATGTCTTTCACAAACTCTTGTGCTGTCAAACATAAAGCCGGGAGTGGTTGCCTGCATGGTGAACAAGGTGTTGCTTTTCATGAGTTCAATAGATTTACATACACTGTAGTCAACATTGTTTTGTAAACAGTTATTATCATACACAGTAGTACCTTTAATGCCTTAGTTGATGTAATTATCTAAAAGATGACAAAAGCCATTAGTACTCATACTATGGCAATGTTCTAATTGAATGAGACATATCTGTAAAATATGGATACAGTAGGTTATAAATCATGCTGAGATCATAGCCCAGAGGCATAAAATATGTGGAAATGTGCTTTGGATGTGTGCAGTTACTTTTCTTTGCGCCTTGTACAGCTTGCCAACTTTGCTATAAATAGGAGTCTGTCTTAAAAGCCTTACTTGTGTTCTCTGCTTTCATTATCTGTGGAATATCAGTCGGACCAAGGTGTTTGGCCACAGGGACAAGAACATCATGGGGATATATGTTATTGATATCCTGAGATCTGCAGTCTTCACAATTTTCAATCCATAAGCAATCAAGTTTTTACAATGAATAATTGATTGTGGAGGGCTAGGAGACATCTCTATCGAAAATGGCAGATACTGTGCATTCCAAGTGTTTTGAGCATTGTATGAAAATGACTAGTATCTTGTTTCATTGTCTTCAGAATCAACCTGTATTGAATAAGTGTACAGAGATGAATGGTGTAATATGTAAAAATGGTCTTTGTCCAAATGGTGGAAAACAATAAAACAAGATTGTTCCACACACTTTCTCAATTTTTTTGGTCTAGTCTGAGAACAGGCAGCAGAGACCAGCCCTATGAACCAAAGACAATACCTGTGTAAATCTGGAAGCAAAGCTCAAATCTAAAATTGTGTAGTCCATATTAGGCAGAGACAATGGTTCGCATCTGAAGGTCAGACTTCTCAGTCATCCGAAACTAAATTTCATTAAAAAGGAAATACCCTTGTCACTCAAGCCAACCCAAAGAGGCAGTAGAGATGATCATGTAATCAGTGTAGAATGAGATCACTGCGTGTCAGCCAGAGGGTTTCTGGCTATTTATTGTCTCCACAGTGATTGGCTGAAACACCGTCACATAAGAATATATCACAGTTCACCAAAGGCCAAGTCGAGCCCCTTATTGACCATCGCCAAGTCCAATTCACACCTGAACTGGTCTGGCAGCCAAAAGGACTCACAACCACAACCACATCATTGTACTAAGCCTCCTGAGAAATCAAGCATGACCCTTCAATCTAAAGGCAGCTTTTCTCCTAAAACCTGCTCCAAGTGCTGGGATCCGGGTGGGAACTGGTTACTCTCCATTCTGGAGTCTGTTGTGTTGCAGTTGGGGCCAGGCTTTGGCTTACAAAAATAGATTCAAACGATGTACATGGCAACCTGAAGGTAACCAAGGTAACCAGATATAATGAAGAGGTACACGATCAGCGCTCCAATGTAAGGCTTTAGCCAAACCCTCCACATTACTCATTTGCATCACTTTTATTCAATGAATGTTTCAGTGGAACAGATATTCATGCAAAGTGATTAGTGCTATTGTTCAGATGATCTGCAAACCTTTCAATGTTCTCTATCATTAGTCTCCAGGGTAGGAATAATGTTTACATGGTCCAGCAGCCTAAATGGTGTTTTAAATCATTTTCAGATTAAAGAATGAATATATACACACGCAATGTTTTTTTGTTTGTTTTTTTACAGAAATTAAAATGATTCATATGTATTTTCTGCTAAAGAGTGTATTACTGTACAATAAAAATCTACGTTCATAAAGTTTCCAGAGTATTGCAGGAAAACAGCATATTTGTTGTACCCACACTACAATGATGAAAATAGATGCACAAATACGTCCCTATACGTTTCTGTTTTTGTCTTTTGCACTGATCCTATCATTCAGGATCAATTTAATCTAAAAATTCTCACTTTGCTATCACATTTCTAAATTATACATAAATACAGTATATTCTGACTGATGATGCAAGAAAAAATAATCTCTTTATAGCACATGTTTATTAATCTAAATCAGGTAAAAAATAATACAAAATAAAAAAATAAATAGACAGGAATAAACCATGATATTGTACTTTAGAAAACCTCATTTACTCAGTCACTAGTTTTTTAATCTCTGTATATGGTTGTACACCATTTTAACAATATTAACACCAAGGCTATATGAGAAAGGCTCATAATGTATGCAACGGGTAGCTGCTTTAAGATTTTTGCACATTCCTCCATTTTAACAATTATCCAGTGACAGAAAAACCATTCATATGGAAACAAGGTTATTATACAGTATTTTAGATAAACTGTGCATGTTCATACATATCATATATGTGTATATCAGATCAGATCACCTGACACATACAGCATAAATCTGATCCAGTAAATCCACAGCAGGCATCCGTTGGAAGAACAGAATAGTGTTTTCAGATTATTACTCATTTTACTACTTGATACTAACCGTTAGTTTGAGGTATTGAGCAAAGACCTCTGAAAAACAGCTTCACAACAGAACTACCCTAATACCAAAATAGACTTCTCTTTTTCACGGTTATGAACAAATGTGAAAATCCCATGAGGTTGAAGGTGATTTTATCACAGTCAAAACCAAGAGCTAAAGCATGAATTCAACAGAATGAAACAGCTCAGTCAATAAAAAAACATTAATTTCAACTCTATTACAAATACTAGTTTGAATCTTTGTGAAATGGCCATTTTATTATTTTTTCTCGTTGGACTAAATAAGATGTGATTTAACGTCATATTCATCTCAGCGTTACTTACTTTTAAAAAACTTAACATTTTTATAATTCCTTTATGTACATTCAGAAACTTCCATATAAGCTGCGTGGAGAATACATCAATGTAAATCCAAAAGTTTAAAATAAGCTCTTTGAAAAACAATAAAATGCCCTGAAGGACTTTGTTTCACAATGTTACAGACAAAGCCCAAAGGGCCTTTGACTGAATTAAAGCCCTTGATACAGACAATAGGTATGTTAGGAAAAACACCCATATTCTAATGCCTTTCCCTTTTCCCCTTCCTTTGTTAAGTTCATTTTCACTGGAACTTAACTTGATACTCGCAGGCTCATTCAGTGGAGAATGAATAAAGTAGAAAAGACAAATTTTTGTGTTTTAATCACTTACATTTCCACATTCATCAAAGCAATTCCCTTTTTCATTTTAGGGCTTAGAGAAGCACCTTTGAGACGGCTTTACATATAAATTGTCAAACTGCGAGCAAAATAAAAAGTTTACTCCGTCCTCAGGGCATCAGGACTATAACATTTTTGGAGATTTTTCCTTTTAATTCTTACACAGCACAATTGTTCATGTGAATGTCTGCCAAAGTTATGTTGAATTAATTATTGCAGTAAATGTAAATTTTGTAGCTTTGCACAGTGTTCAATTTTCTTATTTTGGCTTCAGACTTAATATGCGAGGGTTGGCTACGCATTGTAAAACTGACATTAAAAACTGCACACAGCATAGGTACAGGTAACTCACACATTCCTGCGGAATATTAGAAGAATATTTTTTGTCTACCATTTTAATTAATTACTTCATTTAATATCATTGAAATTAATCCATAAAGATAAGTATAAAAATATTTTTACTCTAAGCCTATGATGTCATTGACAGGAAACAGGAAGCTGGTCCCACATCCTGATTAGTTCTGTCCCCTGGAAATACAAATATGAAACTTTCTTCTGTTTCATTCAATGTGATACCTCAAACCTACAGGATAAGTTTAACATGTGCCAAACTCATTTTTGACTGTAAAATTTCTTCAGGCTTTGATCAGTATATAAATGTCAAAAGGTGCAATTTTAAAAACATAAACTTTACAAATAGCCAAGGCCGTTTATATGGCCACTGCTTCACTGCAAGGATAATTTACAATAGTACAGTTCTAAGAAAAGCGTGGCATTCTATGGCTTTTGCAAGGTGTGATGCAGAGCAGAGCAGAGCACTTAGGACAAACAGAGCTTTCTGACTCTCCAGTGCGAGTTCAGCGGAGTTATAGCACCATTACGTGGACAGACAGGATGTGCAGGGTGTCTGTCATGAGTTGCCGTAGATTATCTTAGGGCAGGTCTCAGGGGAAATGCAGTGCGATTCGTGCTCCACCAGCCCAGCGGGGCACTGGCAGCCGGGGACACAGGGCTTGAAGCAGTGCGACTCGATGACCCCCAGGGGTACGTCTTTGTTGAAGCAGGTCTTGGGGCAGGGGGGCCCACACTCGTCAAAAACAAAGCCACGGTCAAGGGGACAGCCCACAGCTAAGGAGACACAAATAAACACTCATTAATAGCTGCAAATGACCATTACTTTTATTATTTATTCAGCAGATGCCTTTAAACACAATGCTTACCACATAGAGCGTGGGTCCTCCACGTCCTTAACACTTAGCACACAGAGCATGGGTCCTCCATGTCTTTAACACTTACCACACAGAGCATGGGTCCTCCACATCTTTAACACTTACCACACAGAGTGTGGGTTCTGTGACATCTGTGATTCTCTCTGTAAAGTCTGTCTGTGATCCTCTCTGTCAGTCTGTCTGTGATTCTCTCTGTGAACATCTGTGATTCTCTCTGTAAAGTCTGTCTGTGATCCTCTCTGTCAGTCTGTCTGTGATTCTCTCTGTGAACATCTGTGATTCTCTCTGTAAAGTCTGTCTGTGATCCTCTCTGTCAGTCTGTCTGTGATTCTCTCTGTGAACATCTGTGATTCTCTCTGTAAAGTCTGTCTGTGATTCTCTCTGTGAACATCTGTGATCCTCTCTGTCAGTCTGTCTGTGATTCTCTCTGTAAACATCTGTGATCCTCTCTGTCAGTCTGTCTGTGATTCTCTCTGTAAAGTCTGTCTGTGATCCTCTCTGTCAGTCTGTCTGTGATTCTCTCTGTGAACATCTGTGATTCTCTCTGTAAAGTCTGCCTGTGATCCTCTCTGTCAGTCTGTCTGTGATTCTCTCTGTAAACATCTGTGATCCTCTCTGTCAGTCTGTCTGTGATCCTCTCTGTAAAAGCCTGTCTGATCCTCTCTGTCAGTCTGTCTGTGATCCTTTCTGTCAGTCTGTCTGTGATTCTCTTTCTAAACATCTATGATTCACTTTGTAAAGTCTGCCTGTGATTCTCTCAGTAAACATCTGTGATTCTCTGTCAGTCTGTCTGTGATTCTCTGTGAAGTCTGCCTGTAATCCTCTCTGTCAGTCTGTCTGTGGGGCGACATGGCTCAGGCAGCAGGAGCAGTCGTCTGGCAGTCGGAGGGTTGCCGGTTCGATCCCCGCCCGGGCTGTGTCGAAGTGTCCCTGAGCAAGACACCTAACCCCCAAATGCTCCTGATGAGCTGGTCGGCGCCTTGCATGGCAGCCAATCGCCGTCGGTGTGTGAGTGTGTGTATGAATGGGTGAATGAGAAGCATCAATTGTACAGCACTTTGGATAAAGGCGCTGTATAAATGCCAACCATTTACATCTTTAACACTTAGCACACAGAGCATGGGCCCTCCACATCTTTAACACTTACCACACAGAGTGTGGGTCCTCCACATCTTTAACACTTAGCACACAGAGTGTGGGTTCTCCACATCTTTAACACTTAGCACACAGAGCGTGGGTCCTCCGCGTCTTTAACACTTACCACACAGAGCGTGGGTCCTCCAGATCTTTAACACTTACCACACAGAGCGTGGGTCCTCCAGATCTTTAACACTTACCACACAGAGCGTGGGTCCTCCAGATCTTTAACACTTACCACACAGAGCGTGGGTCCTCCAGATCTTTAACACTTACCACACAGAGCGTGGGTCCTCCAGATCTTTAACACTTACCACACAGAGCGTGGGTCCTCCACATCTTTAACACTTACCACACAGAGCGTGGGTCCTCCACATCTTTAACACTTACCACACAGAGCGTGGGTCCTCCAGATCTTTAACACTTACCACACAGAGCGTGGGTCCTCCACATCTTTAACACTTACCACACAGAGCATGGGTCCTCCATGTCTTTAACACTTACCACACAGAGCGTGGGTCCTCCACATCTTTAACACTTACCACACAGAGCGTGGGTCCTCCACATCTTTAACACTTACCACACAGAGCGTGGGTCCTCCACTGCAGCACCACCCCGGCCTCCCGACACTCCGAGGCGTAGGCCTCCAGGGCGTCACACAGGCAGTCGTCAGAGTTGGCCCCGCAGGCACACAGGTCATACACGCAGGACGCGTAGAACATCTCCGGAGGGATGACTTTGTGGCAGCGCTCAAACACCTCAGACTTCAGGATGGCGCAGCGGACATTGCCCATCTTGCGGGCAAAATAGCCGGCCTCCTTGCAGGGGTCGATGTCCTCTCCGTCTCTGCACTGGCTGGCAGTGTCATTATCTCTCTTCACCTGGTGGAGGGAGAATTCAGAAACTTCAACTAGTTCACTACTGCATTTAGCTGATGATATTCCTGTACTGTATGTATTATGCAGTATATACCTGCTACAGTTAAAATCCGCCACCCTTGTTAGCATTAGCATATTTGAAGAAACTTCAAGTTCTCCTATACTGCGATTATACCACAGCTTGGGGGGACTTTAAATCTTCCTCACAAAATTGGAAGAATAATAAATGATTAATTAAGAAAAACACAAGATAACATTTATTCATACTGTATGTTTTAGCTCCAATTATTTTTTACAACTTATTTTTAAAAGAAGCCTCTGGTATCAGTTTTAAATGTTTTCATTCAGCTTGTCATTTTTCAGACAATTAGATCCACATTAATTTGGCTTTCTGACATTTGTAATCACTTTTACTTATTAAAGTAATTGCATATTCGGCTTAAATTAAGATAGAACCAAGGCCCCCGGTTGTCTAAAGACAGATGCTTCCTCTGCTAGAATCTTACAAAGGATATTTAGCTCTTAAATCATACTTCAGGGAAGTAAAACCGTTGTTATAGGAAGGAGGAAAACAGCCAGTAACATTTCCATAGCATTTCAGTAAATCCATTGCAATTAAAAAATAAAAATTCAGAGAAGCCTTCTATGCCAAAAAAACAGGCCAGGATTCATCATTTGTGAAAATACACCATAAACAGCTGTTGTCCACCATCAATTCTGCATCTCTACCTGTTGTCAAAAAGCAATCCATTTTCATAACACCTTATCGACATGCTTAATATCTTCAAATTGGTTTCCGGTGACACAGACTGGCGCCTTTTGAATGGTGTGGCAGCTCACTGAGTCTCTCGCCCCCACCCTCCCCTGTGCACTCTCAAGGTGACCACTGACCTTCCAGCTGTTCCCAAAGGTAGCCTCAGATTTGACAGCCTGGCCAGTGGGAAGCCTCATGTCATCCTGGGGGTAGTTGTTGAAGTTCCCGCAGAGGCCACACATGTGGTTTTTGTAGGTCCCTGGGACACTCACCTCCAGGTGAGACTTCCCGTTCCACAGAACCTGTACCGTGATATGGGAGGGGGAGGGGCATAGGAGGCATGTTACAGCAAGAGATGGGGCAATGCCAAATTTCATACCACTCTCCTCCACTTGTCTTCTCTCCCCATACTGGAGATGAGTGAAGGAAAGGAGGAGAGGGGCAGGAGGCAGGAGCAGGGAGAGGGAGGGGCACAGATACAGGTACACAGGTGATACAGCACCTTCACTCCAATATTGGTGTTCAGTAAGATGGTGTTCGTCTTGCGCTCCACATAAATGTAAGGCTCCTTCAGGTAAGGCAAAGTTACAGTCTGGTAATCCACCTGATAGAGGAAGAAATGCCAACATTTGTTGCAATGATGCTAAAATAATTAAGGGCAACAGGTAAACAATCACAGTTTCACAAGAAACAACATTACCATGACCATCCAGTTCTGCAGCAGCTGCACCATGACGTCGCCAATGAAGATGGTCACCTCCTTGGTCCAAGATACGCCTTTGCGGCCGCGATCGTCGTTCATGACATGAATGCTGTGGAGCAGTGGAGTTTAGATGTTTTGTGCATAAATGCTGCAGTACAGTTTGCCTCAATTCATATACAGTATATGCATATGTAGCCAACTGCATACGGTATGTAGCCAACCTTCAATGGCAAGTTCAAAGGAACAGGATGCTACTTACATGCTTACATGAAGGAGAACAGTATAAATACAGCTTCTTTTGCTAAGGAGCAACATTTATGTACTGACAAAATTTTTTACACACTCAGGAACGTTATGTGAACATAAACAGACTGGATGAACTGTGTTACAGGTGCTACAGCTCACCTGAAGTCTCCACCCTCACAGTCCTCTGCCAGCACGTAAGTGCAGGCCCCCTGGAAGTTGATCATCTTCCCATCGAAGGTGCGGTAGTGAGGGTCACCAAAAACAATGCAGGTGGCTGGCCTCGGGATGCAGTGGGGACAGCACATCCCAGGGATCAGAGCTGGGGTCTCATCCTTAAAAAACACAACAGCTAACACTAGTATCAAGCTTAACAGACACAGTGAATAATGTTATATCATGAGCTCTACCAATGTCCTTGTAGACCAGTGAAGGTCACTTCCACATGTTGCCTGGACAGTAATCATCATCTTGTCAATGAAATGTCCTGCCTATATTCTACTTGTAATCCCTGTAATGACCTCATCCCTGAAATAACCTCATCATCTCGGTAACGGCCTGATTCCTGTAATTAATTCATCACCAATGGCCACCCCTTTAATAACCTTATCGACCATTTAATGACCTTATCGTCCCTTTAATGACCTTATCCCTTTAATTATGCTATCATCCCTTTAATGACTTTGCTGTTACAAAGTTTCTTTTGCAGGATGTCAGATGGAAACTGTGTAAATAGCTGTATATTATTTAGGTTAGCACACTTGTGAGCTGTGTAAATCACAGTGATATACACACAACCCAACAACAGAGTCACAAAGACAGCTGATGTGCTTAAAGGGCCAACAGCACGCTGGTTGCCCTCAGGTGTTTTCTTCTTAATTCATGTGATGATTTACTGTGATGATTTACAGCCTGTAAATTCATCATGGTTTCTTCAAAGGTAACCCATGTGTGTGCACCTGTGGGAGGTGGTCTGACAATGTCCTTAGTTCAAATAAATTGTAATTTAATTACAGTAAAGTCAAGAGTAAGCAGTATTTGTGTGCGTGTATATGTGTGTGTATATGTATGTGTGTGTGTGGGGGGGTGGTGTTTTACAATCATTTCCTTGAAAATACTTTACCCCTGCTGCGATGAAACTGTTGTTTTGCATAAAAGAGAAAACGATATGCAAGAGATAAACAACTAAAAGACTGCAAGCTCAAAACAACTCAATTGTACTCTAATGCAGTAAACAGAACATAGTGTGGCAGAGTCTCAACTTCTCTCAACCAGAAAATTTCATGCAAACAGGTCTTTCCGCAGACAGCGGCTGTTTTCCAGGAATCATCCACGGAAGCAAAGGCATACCCCTGACACCCCTGCTCCCCATAGCCCTCATCCTCACAGGTCTGCTAAAAAATGCACTTTTAAACACTCTGCTACTACCATTCCTTTACGCCCTTGTCTCTGCAGTCCTGCTCCTCATAGACCTTTTCTCTGTGGAGCTTCTGGGTGATGCCCAGACTCCTGATGAGGCTCGATCTGATAAACTGCAGCTACTGTTCTCAGGCTCGGCCTGGAAGCAGATCCTAACACCACAGCTGTTCTCTTAATTTTATGTAGCAAATGTATTTGCACATAACATTTCATCTGTATTAACCACTGGAGGCAAAAATACACCAGCCGCTTTGACAACCTACTCTGCGACACATTAAATGGGAGTGAAGGCAATATAAAAAAATCTCAAAACATCATCACTGACTCACATGGTAAAGCCCAGTCAACATCAAACAGCCGACTTGAGAGGAAACAAGACAAGAAGAGACGGGAGAAAGCTCAGAACGTCCAAATTAAAATCTCAGAACGTCCAAGTAAAAACTAGGCAGTCCACACCAAAGCGCCAAGTAAACAAATAACGTTAAATGTTTCCATAACAACGACTCCACATGCTTGACTGTTTATGTTTCTTCTAGTGACCTTTACATGTGCATATATAACATAACATTGGCTCAAAAAATCTAGTTTCATAAAAAGTGTCAGACACTGACACCGATGCCCTTGCGGCACTACTGTGATTGGTTAAGGAAATATATTTTGTCTATTACGTAGCCCTATGTTCTAAAAGCAGTCTACAGTCAACTTAAGATGAGACTTAACATGGTCAGTTTCTGAAATGCTAGCCAGACAGTACACACCGCTAAGACTTTCTTCAAAAAACATTTTAAAACCACCCCCGTCTCGTCTCAAGTCGGCTGTTTGATGTAGACTGGGCTTTACAGAAACAGGGATTTTTTTGAATAAATTGGTATCATTTTCAATGCTGGTATCGGAAGTTCACTGAGCTACCAAGTACAGATACACACAGCTTGAAGCCTAAGGGCAGAGAACATGACACAGCAGAATACAGCTACATATCAGAAGGGGGCACAGATCCTGCTGTTATTTTCTCAGCCAACCTGATTAAGTCCAATAAAACCTAGGAATATGCATGCTGTAGATTTACAAAATGTCAATGCATCATTTTGCTAATCTATGGACGTGAGTGAGAATAAGCATTACGTGTTTCAGTGTGAAAGTGAATGTGATGTGAGTGTGATCTAAGTGTGATGTGTGCAGTGAGTGAGGATGTGAGTGTGATCGATGTGTGATGTATGTAATGAGTGAGTATGTGAGTGTGATCGATGTGTGATGTGTGCAGTGAGTGAGAATGTGAGTGTGATGTGAAGTGTGGATGTGAGGATGTAGGTGTAGATGTAGGTGTAGATGTGGGTGTGATGTAAGTGTGAATGCAGTTCAAGAGTGTATGTAAGTGTACATACCGAGGCGCAGGTGACCAGCGGACATCGTTCTGTTTGGCAGTGCACGTCCCCGGACACACAGGTACAGGATGTACACTCGTCCACCTCCCAGTGTTCGTTCGACTGGTAGATTGTGCCCTGGTATACGCATGACACGCTGGGGTCTGAAACATACACGCACACACACACAAATACACACACACACAGTCATGAGAGCAGGGTCATCTCTCCTCCAAACCAACCATTTGTCTCATTTCTCACTTCCCCAGGTCTAAACAGTGCTTTTCTCAAAATGCTTTACAGTGATGACAGGGAACAGGGACAGGGACCTCAATCTCCACCAATGTGTAGCACCCACTTAGGTGATGCATGACAGCCATTCTGCACCAAAACACTCACCAGATAGAGAGGTACAGGAATGATTGTAGCCAATTAAACTGGTTAGGTGATTAGCTGGCAGGTTGGGAATTTAGCCCGAACACCATGGAATGTTCTACTCTGTTCTAAAAAGTGTTGTGGGATCTTTAATGCCCACGTGAATTGGTTTAACGTCTCATCCAGAAGGCGGAACATGCATGTATCGCTGTGTTTATATATTCAGAGATACGTGCATGTTCATACACTCGGAAGGGTTCTGTTCTGTTTTTTTTAAATATGAGAGTGTGATAGTATTGGCCAGATACACATCTCAAAGGTCTGGATGTCGCAACTCCTACAGGCCTTGAGGAGCAAAAAGGGAGGATGAGGACAAGTTTTCCTTAATGAGCTGGTTATCCTTGAAACTGGCATGCACACGTTTGCAGAGTCCCCCTGACAGAGTATAAAGGATCGCTGTAAATAATGTGTTTTTATAACTGTGTTGACTCAGCAGGGATACTCCTGAAGAAATAAAGACCCTTATAATTGGATCCAGAATGAAGTGTTACATCTTTATTACAAGACAAGTGTGGATAATTCCTTCTCAGGTCAACAATTCCAAAATGTCACTTTCTTCATGTTAATGAGAAAACAAGATAAGCCCAAATCTCTACAATGCCAGGAGTGACACAGTACTTGTGGCCTCAAAGTACCTGTTTGCATGCTCCTTTTGGTACATTTACAGTTAATGCAATGGTGGTAAAATATAGGGATGGGTAATTCATTGAAATACCTTGGCATTCATAGCAGCACTGCCCTGGGGACTTCACCTTTACCAGGCCATCCTGGCATACCAAGGGCTCACACTCCTGGATGTTACACTCAATATAGCCCAGCTGAAAGTACACACACATTCACTAGCACCATACAATCTGCACTCAGTGAGCACTTTATTAGGTAGACCTGTACACCAGCTTGTTAATGCACATATTTAACCAGTCAATCATGTGGCAGCAACTAAATACACAAAAGCATGCAGGAAAGGTCAAGAGTTGCAGTTGTTTTTCAGACCAAATGTCAGAATGGGGAAGAAATGTGATCTAAGTGACTTTGACCGTGGAATGATTGCTGGTGTAATAAAGTGCTCAGTGAGTGTACAAGGTACAATCAACAATGGCGTTGCCATTGTAGCAATAGCAACATAGTGGAAGTACAATGACATCATTGTTTCCCCCAGGTATTAATAGCAGAGGTGGCTTTGCAAACATCCAGAGCGCCCCCACAAACAGGAAAAAATCAATAAAGCTTCAGACTCGGATCTCCATGGGAGGGGGGAAAAGGCACGGTGGTGCTTAGTCACCTTAAACACAGCTCGTGCCCTATACCTCCCATGTTCGGGGCAGAAACAGGTATAGGCTATACCATATGAATACTGCATTGAATCATTACAATCCTTAACAAGAACTTCTATAATATTCTCACTTGTTTGAACACCTTGCAAATACAGTCTCTCCCCATGTTGATATAATCTAAATGAGTATTTGCTGAATGTTTGAACATAATAATGGACACAAGGCGCTCACTGTGATAACGGACGCCCCCTATGGGTGACCTGTGGGACGTACGTTACAAGTGCAGGTGATGCATTCATCCAGGGGGTCTGTCCAGCTTTCCCCATTGGCCAAGCGTTGGATTCCTCCCTCAATCACACACTCTGGAAAAAAAAAAGTAAATCATTTTTCTTGTCATGTAAATCCAATTATGAAGAAATGTTCACTGTTTTATTTGGGAAAAGAAGGCAGCCTCTCTTGATACTTCTCAAAACAAACTAAAACAGAATAAAAACTCACTAGTTAGGCAGTAATGTGTCTATCAAAGCACATATATGAACAGTGGCTAACTGGTTAGGGGTTACCATTGCAGGTGGGACAGCAGGAGTCCTCAGGGGTGAACTGCTCTGACACAGGGCAGCTGAGAGGGAGACACCCCTGATGGACACACGTCCAGGTCAAGTCCTGGACAAACACAAAAACATCCGAATGTCCTTATCTCGTCTGTCGTCCCAGATCGGGCTCAAATTCATAATTGAAACAATAAATAATTCAATGAAATAATGATCCTGCAGACTCATTAGAAATTGAAATGAGTGTTACAAATCAGATAGGAATTCACCTGGAAGACGTTATGTTAATGAATTTCAGAGTATTTGACTCTTTTACACAAGTCCTATTTCTAACAAACTGCAGGGCGAGTGGAGAAAAACGAATCATTTCGTCCAGTCCAATGGAGTTATCAAAAGCTGAGTTGCTCATGGGGATGCATATGTACTGGATGTGTGTGTGTGCGTGTGTAAGTTGGACTCCCCTGTTACACAGTACCTTGCACTGACAGGTGAAACAGGGGTCATCCGTGGCGTGGACCTCGTTGCCAATCAAGGTTGCTGTGCAGTTGCTCAGTGGCTCTGTAGCACAAAAGGAAACACAGAAGGTTTTTGTCCAGCACACACTGTGTATACCTGCTAATTCTGCTTACTCCGTCAGTCAGTGTGCCTTAGAATAGCCATTTTTCTGAGGGGGGACTTCAGGTAATTACAATCTAATGTACAAGCCTCCCCGGTGCCAATACTAATTGCACTGAATCACCATCCAGTGAGAAGAACTTCTCCTCTCATCTCAAATGCAAAAGCCAGCCACAAAGAGTTGTTTTCTCCAGGCTGCTGAGAAATAAATGCATTCAATTGTAGTTAAAGGAAGTCTTTCCCCTGCTGTGGGACATCCTCTGTGTGAATTCCCTGCATGGCGCCATTTCTATCTTCTTGCTGGGCGATTTATGACGCGCCAGCCTCAGAATCCCCTCTGCAGCCCCACAGGCCAACCCTTGGTCTGCTTAGCGGGTCAGCACTAAATGAGCTGTGAAATTCTGGAGTGAAAGCAGAGCGAAACAGCTCATAAAACCGTTATTAGCACTCTCCACTGTTCTGAAAGACACATCCAAGAGGTATTTTCCCTTCTCCTCGTTGGTGTTTCATGAATGCTTATCAGCTTTTAAAGGCGCATTTCTTTAACCATGACTGAATCCTGATAACACTGCTGATTGTTTGTGGGTCAGCAGCACTGAATACATTAGTACTTGTCCATACCCTTCTGTTGCAGTGAATAGGAGATGAAGCCCGTATGCAGGCTTGCGGCAGATCTCAATCCTCTCCTTGCTTCAGGCCAATTACAATAAAAAACGAGTCCCTTTTAATCAATGTCCCAGACACAAGGCTGAAATGCAGGGCTGCTTGTTATAGAAAATAGAAAATGTTGGGGTGGGGGGGGGGCAGGAAGGTATCTGCGGTCAATGTCAATGGGGTAATTCATCAGCCTAACCTTTTCCAACTAAAAGGGAAGCCCCCCCTCCCACCAGAGAATCAATAATCCACCATCTTCCTGGTGGAAGGGACGTGTTGGCACCTGTTTATTGGACATTACTGCCAGGGGATCTGAAGGTACCTGACAGGCCTGCTGCTGGGCTGAGTTAAAGGTCAGCACCAAGGCCGAGCCACCGTGCAGGGGCAGAGCAAGGACCGGTTCTGAGCCCTGTGGGGCGTGAGCACTGGAGGGGGCCGTGAACGACACACACAGTTGTCCTTTGACCTTTTACAAACATTTTGCTTTGCTGACAAGCATGAAGATAGGCTCAGTGTAAATACGTGAATGAATAGATAAGCAAACAAACGAGCACAAATGGAAACAGACATCACTGCAGAGAGGGGTACTGACGGGCACACACGGGGCAGCAGGAGTCCGGACCAGAGAAGAGGATATGGTTTTTCGGACAGTCCACCAGGCTGGGACACTGCTTCCGGTAACAGTGAAGGTGCTGTTCCCCATCTGGCATTACCTGCGCGCACTCACACACACACACACACACACACACCACCACCGCACACACACACACACACCACCGCACACACACACACATACACACACACAAACACACCACCACACACACACACACACACACACACACACACTGTTACGTTAAGCTTAGTGGAAGTACAATTGTATCACTATAGCTGAAGTATGCTGAAGTATACTAGAGACTATTTTATCACATGGGTATATTTACCTCATATATTTTTCATTTACTGTATAAGCATGAACACACATAATTCCCATAAGCACATTTATAATAATATTTGGTTTGGAATATCAGTTTCAGTGGAGGCGGCAGTATTTTCAGCCGTACCTCGCAGGTGCAGATCTGGCATGGATCGTTGGAGGGGTGGAAGCTGTCGCCGGGGGCATACACTTGACCGTTGTAGACGCAGTCTGTGCAGAGGCAGAGACACAAAGCCCTTTAACGCCTGCACTGCACAGATAGAGCCCTGTAAAGTCTGCTCGTTCTCCCATGCTTCAAAACCACACGTCAGGGACAATGGAAGACAGAAACCGACAGCTCGTTTCAGCAATGACATAAACTACACCCTGACTTCAACAGAAAATCTGCCGCCCTTCATTATTCATCACAGGAAGTATAAGTCATTATGAGAGCTCTTCACTTAAATCACTTTTTGGTATTACATTATGTTCCTTCATGCATGATAACCGTCTCAAAACTCTTCAACTCCCGGTCATACCCCATTGGGGGTTCACGGGGATTGGACCATGATGCAATTGTGCCCTCTGTCACTGACACCAGATGGAAGGTGTTCAACACTAAAACTAAAAATATTCATAGGTAAACAGTGTACATCATGATAAAGGAAGTCAGGAAGGTCTTCTGACAGTGGTTCGGTAGTTTGTGTTGAGGGGACATATTTCAGCATCCCACTGAGGTCAGGAGGATGAATACATTCATACAAACCTCAAGTTCCCCCTGGGACAAATAGAACCATTCTATTCTATTAAATATTAATGAGAAGGATATTCATAATCATCATCACAAATATAAATGTTACTTATTTCTTTGGAATTCCTCTTTACCACTATTCTATTTATTTGATTTGGTCAGAACAATTTTGTTCAAATTAATTTCTATCCGAACCATACCACGACAGTCTGTCAGAGTTCATGTGTAGAATTACTGAATAACCTCTTTTGCAATTGGCTTTAAACCCGTTTTCACAATCTTGTGCGAGTGCTTTTACAATGATAGCATTGTAAAACCTGTGGCTGAGCATAATGGGCTCATTTGCAAAGCATGAATATTTAAATTGCATGAAGCGACAATGAGGCTGCCGAACCAACCTGCCTTAAGTTTTTACCTCAACCCGAATGTGTACAGCTGAATTATGCATGGCTGCTTATTTTTACTTTTAGTCACTGAATCTGTACCGAGATGGCCTTTGCTCAGACTGGTCTGGAAAGGATCCCAGGGCACTCAACCAGGATCAGTTATCCGCATGGAAAACTGATAAATATTCAATACTCGACCCAGGGGAAGTGCACAGTGAGACATCTCACCGGCATTTATACAGTACGGCTGATATATAAATGGATATGTCCAACTAGATAAACAGTCTTTTTTAAACAATATTTTCTCACAGGGTCATCCTGAGTGGCTTTGGAAATATATTTAGATGCACTTTTGTGGATTTAATATGGATGTTCTTTCACAAGAACTCATCCTCTTTTTTGATGGACTGTCATCTCAAACCCATTATGGGTACATTACTGCTCTCCCATGTGCAATATGAAGGCACGCTGAGGCACGCTTTCCTTATTTACAGTCATGACATAGCAACAACTCCAGGACCAGGAGCTGTCAATCACTGCCTGATGAAATTCAACTGAACACATTGCTTCCCATATGAAAAACACCTTCACTGGTTCATATCGCCCTGTCCTAGAAGATGCTTGTCTCTCCATCCACGGTGTGGGACATGGAAAGCTCAGACTCTGTCTGAAGTAGGAACAGACGGGGGTGAGGTTGGGGGGTTGGGGGGTCAGACCTGCACACACGGCGCAGCATTCCCCCGGGACCTGGATGTGGTTGAGGCACGGAGACACGCAGCGCACCTCAGAGCACGTGGTCACGCCATCCACGCACATGCACGACATGCAGGGAGTGCTGGAGGCGAACCAGGTGCTGCCTTCCGTGTGTTCACGACCGTCGTACGTACAACCTGCGAGGAACAGGCGTGTCACAAGCAACATGATGGTGAGACCTCAATGTGTCCTGCGCTTCAGGACCTGTGTGTGTGCATGCATGTGTGTGTGTGTGTGTGTGTGCATGCATGTGTGTGTGTGTGTCTGAGCGTGTGTGCATGCGTGTATGTGTGTGTGAGTGTGAGTGTGTGTGCATGTGTGTGTCCGCCATTTTGAAAGTGGTGCCCCCACCAGTTTAGAAAAAGTAATGTGTCTTTACCGGGTAGCAAAAACAAGTGTAGGTGCAAGTGTGTACGTGTGTGTTTGTGTGTGTATGCATGCGTATCAGTGAGCTCTGATTTCCTCTAATGGCAGATGCAAAGACACAGCACGTATTCCAAAGGATTGCTATTATAATCACAGTGGTTCTAATCATGATGATTGTAAGACCTGTAAGGTGTATTTAAAGACTCCTTCCACTGCAAAAATGCATGCTGTAATAGCAGGGTAAAGAGAGAACAGTTGGACAATTGCACGTGCAGAACATTTCAAACAATTTCCAGTTTTGTGAAACGTGCTTTGTCTGACAAAATCAGGTGTTTGCAAAAGCTTTGCAAACATCCACAACCATTATTTATAATAAACACTGTCAGTGGTGTCATTGAAAATATGACATTAATTATATCCCAGAGATTTTTATTTAACATGATAATAATAATTATTATTTATTATCAACTTCTTCTACAGATGACTGCTGATTGCATGACACAAATTATAATACAAATTTGGCATGCACTGCAACAAAATGTCTTTCGTTACCAGCTGGATGTAGGTGTATGAGTGTGATTGGTACAGTATCTCTGGTCCTGGCTGTAGGTGTATGGGGCTGTTGAGTGTCATTGGTGCAGTATATCTGGTCCTGGCTGTAGGTGTATGGGGCTGTTGAGTGTGATTGGTGCAGTACAGTACCTCTGCATCGTGGACAGCAGGTTCCTGGCTCGGTCACTTGATGCATGCAGGTCAGTTTGGGGCATTCGATGTTGGAGCAGAGGATATTACCACCCTGACATACAAAAAAAGAACTTTCATAGAAAGAGCAATCCTAACTTCCACAGACCAGCCTATAAGGTCCAGCAAGGCCCGATTCATTGTGAGCAATATTACCGAAAATCGGCCAAAGTAAGCTCTATATTCATAATGTACCGACGGCTTGCATTAATGAGCATTAGAGTGCAGTATGTGAGAGATAGAAGCTGTGGTAATGGCATCTGTGGTGTTCTCAGTCTAAGAGTGGTGGGGTACATGGGGCCAGGACAGGAACAGGAAAGAGGCGGGAGAAGGGCCAGGCCTTACGCTACAGGAGCACTGGCGGCAGCCGTCCAGGGTGAAGTCGTCCCCGTCACCGTACAGCACTCCCTCCAGGAAGCAGTCCTGGCACTGAGGACAGCACTGCCCCAGGGGCGAGGGAGACGGGTGACTGCAGGGGGGATTACACACCACCTCCGAACAGCGCACGTCACCTCTCTGGAGCACGTAACACACACACACACACACACACAAATACAAACACAAGTCAAAACAGAACAGTGTGCTTCTGTTTTATTCAGAGAGGTTAAATCATTTTTCACTGCCTTTTGAAATTCAAATGTTAAACCCTAATTGTATAACATCAGCTGACAGTAAAACTCTGTATACAGAATACATTTATAATAAATGTATACATTATTAATATGATATCTAATTATGAATACATTTTGTTTATATAAATTATATTATACATTGATTTAAATGTATAAATATACATAAGCCATCTCCTTCAAAGAATAATGGAATAATAATACAAATATGGAACTATATACAGTATAAGTAAGTGTTTATATGTTTTTGGTAATATTATTATATCACACTTATACACATTTATATTTCTATTACATGTAATGCTTATACTTCTCACTGCTTCATGTATTTGACATTTTAGGAAGACAATTTTGAGTGAAGAGAGTGGAGAGATAGAGAGAGGGGCGAGTGAAGCTCACCACACAGGTGCACTCCTGACAGCGGTTTGCAGAAGGGACCCAGCGCAGCCCGTCCGCATACTCCTGCCCCTGGTGGAAACACACCGCTGGGAGGGGAGGGAGGGGGTCATGTAGTATTTAGCACTACGGACATGGCATGACAGCGGTACTGAACACTGCTGGGATGTGATGCGACTGCAGCAGTCACAAGACCGCGGTAACAGTGTTAAAGGGGGATCAATGGGGTGTCAGCGTCGCTGAGGCAACGGGCCATCACAGAGAAAAATGACAGAGACTCAGTTTGTATGGATTGTTGATTTGGAAAAGCTGTGGCCAAGCCTCGCTTCATTCGCTGACAATTTCCTCAGCTGCAGGGAAAAGTTCTGACGGGAGAACTCGGATTACATTGGTGACATGAAAAAAATGCGACACAGCAGCATAATTACCTTTTGAAAGAGCACATTCGGAGAAGGACTGGAGTACATAATGACACAGCTCCAAAATGCACACAACATGGTGAAACCACATGATTACTGCAGCCTCTCCACCTGACCATTATACTTCCACCAAAAGACTAAAACACTAAACAGTTCAACCCAAACAAGACAAAGTTAATGGACGACAACCCGCCGTGTTGTGCTGAAGGGAGAGTCGTTTGAGCGGCAGGCTGAGTGCGGATTACCTGGGCACTTAGCGCAGCACTGGTTGGGCGGGGTGACGGGGTTCAGGCAAGGCGTCGGGGGGCAGACCTGGGGAGTGCAGGCCACGCTGCCCCTCACGCAGCTGCAGCGCTGGCAGGGGTTGGCGGCGGGGGTGAAGGTCTGGGTGGAGGTGTACTGCACGCCCTCGTACAGACACCCATCACAGGCCGGGCAGCAGCCCCCCGAGGGCACCGGGTGGGAGCACTGCTGCGGGCACGGCTTCCTGTGACATGTCACCGCCTCGTTCTGCCACAGAGGGGATTTTCACCACAGTTAGAGACAGCGCTGTAAGCTGTTTCATCTACACTCACGTTCTAATGCATTTCTATATCGCTCAATTTAGTCAATGTTTACAAGTATTTCGTGCCAATTACGCATTTAGAATTTTAATTTGCGAGACAGAAAGTGAGTGAAAAAGAGAGACAGAGAGAGAGAGAGAGAGAGAGAGAGAGAAAGACTGCCTTTGCCCTTGTTTTTTTTGTTGCATGATCAAGTGATTTAAAAATTAATTTCCAACAGAGGTCAAAGAAAAACAGACTTGTTTTCATCACAATTACCTGTTTAGAGATGCCAGCCTGACAGTTACAGAGAGTAATGTTAACAATCTAATAAAAGACAGTTTGCCCAAATTAAACTGACAGGAACAGACTGCATCACTCAGCAGCACTGTTAAACCAGGCTGCATTAATTAAGCGCCTCTAATTGGAACAATCTGGAAGCCTTCAGACCACCTGTCCTCCCAAATTTGGAACTGGCAGTTGCACCTTTCAACATATCACTGTGCTGTGTCACCTGTAACCACGCAAGGTGACAGCGGAGGAGCATTCACTTGCCTGGTTTTATTGCTGGGACTAATGCCATTGTAACATAGCTGATTTATAGCTACCCTAGCCAAGGAAAATGTAAACTAACAGTGTCCTGCTTCTGTGGACTCATGGTCACATTTTAGCAACATTTTTAATACCTTTTTTGCCTGGAAAGGCTGTTGTATTAAGTGAGCTTAAATGACTGAGTCACTTCCTGGATCAGGCTCAACTGCTAATCTCCTGGGATTTTCACGCACAACAGTTTGCAGAGAATGGTGCAAAAAACGAAAGGCCGCCAGTGAGCTGCAGTTCTGTGCAAAAACTCCTTGTTAATGAGAGACATCAATGGAAAAGGGCCAGACTGGTCAAAGCTGACAGGAAGGTGACAGTACCGCAAATAACCACGCATTAAAACAGTGGTATGCAGAAGAGCATCTCTGAACACACAACGCGTAAAACCCCTTAAGTGCATATGCTGCAGCAGCAGAAGTCTAACCTACATCCAGCAGCAAAAACGTAGCAGTGTATTTGCGTATCAGGTGCTCAGGAAATCGGCGTGCACAGCTCGACAGCGCGCGTACCAGGCAGGTGCAGGAGCGGCAGCGGTCGGACGGGGAGTCGAAGGTGGCACCGCTCTCGTACACCTGTCCCTTGTGCTTACAGCGCCCAGTGCACACCGGACAGCACTGTCCCAGGGGGGTGATGGGGTTCCGGCAGGAGGTCGGGCTGCAGGCCACAGGGACGCAGGTGACCCCCCCATTCTGAAAACACAAAGAACAATGATAGACACACAAAGAGCAATAATAATCAACATTAAAAATAGGAAGAAAAACTATGAATTAGCATTAGCTTTTTTTGCAAAGTAAATCATTGGACTTCGGTTTTGTGCGCTGGCACCTTATACTCAATAATCAACATTAGTTTACTGGTGGGCTTAGTGTTCCTGCACTTTTGGCACATAACCTTTACTGCCATTGTTGTGCATTGTTTCAGATAAAACAAATACATCCAACAGAAGGCTGGAGCCAATATTATTTTCAGAAGCAATTAAACAAAGCCCAGGGAGAAAGCTTCTTTAAGCCCCAAACAAACCGCAGGCGAATAAGCTTGAAAGTGCATTTAAATTTGAAGCCTCATTTCTGGGCATTCTCTTCACATAATATTAATACTTCCATTCAAATTCTAATCTTTGAAATAACTGTGCCCAGAGCAAACACTTACATGGTCACAGAAAGACAGCTAATTTGTTTTTAAACTTTTGGGAGGACGCGCACCAAAGTTATCTCACTCATTCTGACGCTTAGCCATACCAGACAGGTGCAGCGCTGGCACTTGTTTTTCGGGTCTGTGAAGTGTTCCCCATTATTGCAGTCCCGGCCATTGAAGTGGCACCCCTCACACACGGGGCAGGTGCAGATGTCTTTGGCGGGGTGCGTGCATGTAACCTTGGGGCACTGCTTCGAGCCACAGGTCACCTCTCCGTCCTACAGCAGGCAAACCAAGGCAAACAGACACAAGACAGCAGTGCTTATTCAAACACTGCGTGATTCACTGAGGCAAAGCACTACAGCCTATATCGAGCGATTCTGTTTATACACCGAGTGTGAACGCCTGCCAATATCTGTCTCTACCAGACAAGCAAAAATGACTGATCAATCTATAGCCAGGGCAACATTTAAATACTGATGAGATATGAGTTACAGCACATCTGAGTTGTTATATTCCACAAGTGTATGTTGTCAGGGAAGTATTAAATGCTTAAAAGGATATCCACATTAACACTAATAGATGTATCTCCAACCGATCTTAATTATATATATATATATATATATATATATTTTAATGAAGCGCATTACTGTACATTTTCATAACAAGCCAAACATTTTGCTTCCCTGGGGACAGTATCTTGTCCGCACACTATGCATTTTTCATTTTTGTGGATATCTGTGAGAAACAGCAGAAGTGAACTGGGAGCTCAGCGTCAGCGTGAATTGGCTGCGTGGTTATCTGTACCCACAGTCTGACAATGACTGACTGGCTCACTGCTGTGCTGGACCCAGGGCCTGAATTGTGATCACAGCCTTTCAGGAGCAAGAACAAAATGGAAAAGTGATGAAATACAGTATAAATCTATGGAGAAAAAAATAGAAATCACTCAAACAATTCCCTAATCTGTTTCTGCATACTTTAAAAGGAAACCCAACCAAAAGTCATAACTTGGTACGCTTTATTGAGAGAACAACTGAAATGACCTATATGTCACATGTGAAAACAAAATTTCTTATTAGAATCTGCAAAAGATAATGGCACAGGAATATACACAAGTCACCTCCTCTTATTATTATATATGTATATGAATGAATATGAATGAATAACATGAATAATGTGAACTACCTAGAGCCCCATGCAAACTGACAAGGTTACAGCCATATAGATGCAGGAACAGTAGACTCAACATTCTGCCCTCACATAACCCTAATCACCAACTCATTCAAGTTGTACTTATCTATCCGAGGATAAAGAAGAAACATGCTCTGATTATACACAATTCTCCATACAGGATTACAGGATTGAAAGATTGAGATTGGGGAAAAGACTCTACGACTAAATGATTAACAAACTTTTTCTCCCTCCCTCTCTCCCTCCCTCCCTCTGTCTCTCTCTTTTTCTCATTCTCCCACCAGCAGTACTCATACCATTTGTACGTATTCAGGGTATGTTTTTTTTTATGGTCTACCAAAGCTACAATGGTCTTATTGCTGGAGGTTTTAGAGGCTGTTGTGGAACATTACACCTTTAACTCAGGCTAGTGGAACGTAGAGGCAGAAAGGATCTCACCATGCATTTGCAGTCCTGACAGGTCCCCTTGGGACCAGAGAAGACGTCTCCATCAACATAGGACCTGTCCTGGAACACACATCCTGCAGGCACACAACCACAGACGCTGGTCAGGAACAACATTTAGTCCTGAAGACCAAGCCAAGTCAAGTCATAGGTTAACCCTTTCAGTGCCAAGCCCAATATGAAATGGCTCCAGCAAGGTTGAGAATGCCAAATAGCACCCTTGGGATTTTACAGAAGCTAAGTTTGAGTGCCATATGCCACTCTTGGGACTGAAAACATCAAAGTGCATTTCACAGAGGTCACAATGCAATGTACAATTAAAAACAAAAGAAAACGTAATACACAGCACAAAATCCTCATGATTAGCATGCTAGGGGAATGAGGAACATCATGAACACCTACGTGAAAGGCAGAGGTAGTAAAATAAAATGAGTGATCACATAAAATGTGTGATTGCATCTGAGTGAGACTTTCTCAATGACAGTGAGAGTTTTGCAATGAGAACCAAATATTTAATGTGATAATAGCTGTGTTGTGAGGATGTGTACTTGAATTGTTAATTGCTGTGTTAATTGCATATATGCCTTTTGTTAATCTACTATATCGCAGTATGAAATAATGGACCTATGGAAATAATAATCTTATCAGTCTTTGAGCTTTGAGCTTTGCGGTCTGAACAGACAGAAGGGGATTGTGGGTGCATCGGTCAGTCCCACATTACCTTCACAGACGGGACAGTCGCAGGGCCCAGGGGCAGGGTGCGAGCAAGGCGCAGGTGAACAAATCCTCCTGATACAATGCACAGTCCCGGCCTGGAGGGGAGAGAACGCCAAGCCTTTCATCATGAAAAATGCAGAACAGAGCACAGAGACACGAAAATACACTCACACACATACTCATACTGTAGCCAATTTCAAACCTGAGTTATTCTGGTTAAGCTTCTTGCTAAAGACAATTTCCCAACAGACAATGAAACCAGAGCCTTTTTCTCTAACCACTACACAATGCTGCTCCAGTAAAGAACTGCACAGAGTTAGTGCGTAGGGATGACACTGTAGATAGCTCATGCGTAATTAGGAGGCTGTAGAGACCTGGTACATAGTGAGGACACTGTAGATAGCTCATGCGTAATTAGGAGGCTGTAGAGACCTGGTACATAGTGAGGACACTGTAGATAGCTCATGCGTAATTAGGAGGCTGTAGAGACTTGGTACATAGTGAGGGCACTGTAGATAGCTCATGCGTAATTAGGAGGCTGTAGAGACTTGGTACATAGTGAGGACACTGTAGATAGCTCATGCGTAATTAGGAGGCTGTAGAGACTTGGTACATAGTGAGGGCACTGTAGATAGCTCATGCGTAATTAGGAGGCTGTAGAGACTTGGTACATAGTGAGGGCACTCTAGATAGCTCATGCGTAATTAGGAGGCTGTAGAGACTTGGTACATAGTGAGGGCACTGTAGATAGCACATGCGTAATTAGGAGGCTGTAGAGACTTGGTACATAGTAGGACACTGTAGAGAGATCATGTGTAATAAGGAAGCTGTAGAGACTTGGTACATAGTGAGGGCACTGTACGGCTGATGATGTACGCAGTGATGTATGCAGCTTACCCTACAGGTGCACTCAGAGCACTCTGAGTCTTTAGGATCTGGGAAGGACTGGCCATCGGTGACAGCCACACCGTTATATAAACATCCTGACAGGAGACAGGGGGAGGTTTCAGGATTCAGAGAGGATTTTTACCACTGTCTTGAGTCGACTCTACTGCAAGGAAACACTGCTGTTTTCCTTTACAATGGCATGAAATATAAATGTTACAAACACATAAACTGCTGCTGTTAAGTGCATTGTTCAGAATTGTATATCTCTTAATAAAAACTATCTCTGAAAGTGATAGTGATAAAGACAAAGAAGTGATAAAGAACTGTTCCACAGCTCTGAAAAAGGAAACTCTCTAAAACCAGGGCATGGTCTGGATCTATGGTGACATGTTTGTACAGGATATGGGATGCTGTGGCTGAATCTAGGCTGGATCCAGGGCCCAGGATGTTACCTTCACAGACGGGACAGCAGCTTCCAGGGCGGGTGACAGGATGGGAGCAGCTGGCTGTGTAGCAGGGTTTAGGGCTGCAGGTCACATGACCTCCTGCGCAGGAGCAGCGTTTGCACTTGCTACGCGGGTCAGTGAACTCCTCACCATTAAGGTACTCTTCCCCAACATAGCTACACCCTGAGAGACAGAGGAGAGAAAGTCTGTTGCACTAACTGCACTAATAGCAAGGATCACCAATGTATGCAATATACTGTACAGCGAGGCACTGAGACTGTTATTAATCAAAAGCCTGATGAAAAGCCACTAGACTCGAAGCATTACTTTTTTGTTCATAGACCCACATTATACAGGAGCACATACAATGCATTTACATTGTCCATTTTTTTTGTTTGTGTCTGAGTTTTTGTATTTGCATGGACTTTCTGCGTGTAATGCAGTTCAGCAGCCCACAGCACATAAAAAAAAACAATTTAAGAGTCAAAGAGAACTTTTAGGGTGAAGAATGATTGTCAGTGATTGATTTCGTCATACCGTCACAGATCTGGCAGCACTGTGTCTGCACAGGGAAAGGACATGTGACCGCAGGGCAGTGCTTTCTCTCACAGGTCACCGTGCCCTGTCTGCACACACACATCCCACAGGGGTCTGAGCGGTCCGCAAACGTCTCCCCGTTAGCGTGCTCCTTCCCATCGTACAGACAGCCTGTGGACGAGGCAGGCAGAGGGAGGGGGAGAGGGGGAGAGGGAGAGGGGAGAGAGAGGGAGATAGATAACAGAGAGGGGGAGAGAGAGTGGGGGAGAGAGAGGGAAAGAGAAGAAGAGGAATTAGCCATGAAATTGATGTGTCTTGTTAAGTGCACCCACGGCAGGAAGTTGACGGGTGTTAGAGCCCGCCTACTTACCGTCACAGGTGCGGCAGCAGTCCTGCAGTATGGGGTGTGTGCAGTGGGCGTGGCTGCAGGGTCTGCGCTGGCAGCTCACACTCCCATTGGTGCAGATGCAGGTGCGACACTTATCCGCGGGGTCGTAGAAGCGCTCACTGTGCTTGTAGGACTGCCCCTTGTACAGGCAGTCTGCAGGTGGCGCTGTGGGACAGAGCAGTCATGTTACAGTCAAGCAAAACACAGGCGGTCAAGCAGCAGTTATGAGAGTCCCAATGCTCACACTGACAATGTACAATTACATTTGCAACAGATGATGACCTTGCTCTAAATCCACTAATGGCTGTTTGTATATAATTGTAATAACTTCCCAAAATTAAATGAAGAAAAGACAGTGGTTCAGGAGAGAAAATCTAGCCTGTAATCCTGACCAATTGGCTCTACAGAGGAAACAAGAAGTAAGGAATTCAGAGGTCATTTTAGATCCTGACCGTGGTTTTAAATATCTCTGTGATGTGACCAAAAATTACCCTTCCAACTGACCAGAGTAAGATTCATGATGCAAACAAGGTGACACTTTCGTTTTTAGCTGCTGTGATTATGGTAATGCACTTTCGCTTGAGTTGCCAATGAAGGCTGCAAGACTACAACTTGTACAAAACACTTCTGCCTGCACTTTAACAAGAGCATGAAAGAGACAGTATATTACACCAACTCATCCTCCCACGCCTTTTAGAATCAATTTTAAGATTTTTGTTTTTTAAACGCTCTGGCACAAGTATAGCACCTTTTCGGAAATTGTAATAAGTCTCGTCTTTAACCCAGCCAACATGCTCAATTTGCCAGAAATGAAACTCAAGCAGAGAGGTGAAGCAGTTTTTTCATTTTAAGCAGCTAGTGAAAAAGTTGCCTCAAGATATCAGATAGGCACCATCAGCACATTTTAAGAGGAAGATAAAAACATACTTTTTTCGGAAAGGATGATCACATTTGTCTTTTATGGCTATTCACATCTTGCTATTTACTTTCATCATTGTAAATGTATAATTTTTTTAACTTGTTTTTGCTCCACCGTCCTATTATTATATTTCATCAGCATTTCAGTCTCTTTTAAAATAGCCTTTTTATGTTTTATCATGCATTTCCTTTTAGTTGCATTAGTGAAGCAATAATATTATTGAGTTGAAAGAAAACCGTGTTATAGAAATGAACTTTAGCTCAGGAGGTAGAACGGTCGTCTGGCAGTCAGAGAGTTGCCGGTTTAATCCCCGGCTCTGTCAAAGTGTGCCAGACACCTCACAGAGCCAGACACCTAACACCTAATTGCGCTCAACAAGCTGGTTGGTGCTTTGCATGGCAGCATTTTACCATTGGTGTGTGAGTAGATATGAATGGTGAACGGGGGACATTAATTGGAAAGCACTTTGTGCAGCCGTAGTTGTATTTTGTCCTTTTCGTGCTCCTGAGGACCTCCAGATTTCCCAGTGAGAGAAAGGTTAATTAATGTCCACATTCCTTATCGTCAGCGAGACAGCCAATCACACACGTGAGGAGCTCTTTACAAGCGCACGCTACTGATTTATTCTTATCGGCATGGCATGAATGCTCTCCCTCCAACAGCTTACCATTCACATGGCCAAACTTATCGCCATCTTCTCCTTCCATTTTCTAGAAGGACATCATAGCTTCCCACACTCACAGAGAACAGAGTACTGTTGTAAATTAAAACATGCTCCAAGAGAAAAAGCATATTTAATCATTCCTAGTCTAATTCCTAGTCTATCGCTTCAGCAAAGACTAGCGCTTCAGCTGAATGCCAGACTGGGAGGCAATGTCGGGAGGAATGCTTTTGAGCAAACTTGGCTTTTTATATGCAGCTTCAGATGTGCAGACTGCACTTCCTCACCCGGACACTGGGGGCAGCACTCTCCAGGTACCATGGAAGGGTTGCTGCACTGCTGTGGGGGACACCGCTTCATCAGACACTGGACGTTTCCATTCTGCAGCAAAACATATCACAACAAGTTAATCCTGCACAGCACAACAGAAGTTCTGACAGCTGAATGCAAATAATGATTATTCATAATTATGGATGATGGACCTCACCTTTCCACAAAGCCTTGAGTAATAAATGCCAGCAAATCATAATTTTGGCAAATGCCCAACACTGGTTTTAATATAACCAAAGGCAATTTGCTCGTAATTGTGCCTGAAAGAAACCGGAGTCTAAAAGTCACGTCTCAGCTACGGTAGTTATGCTTGCGCTCATCACAAGCTCAAATCCTTTCTTCTGCAGGAAAATTAAGCATGAACTAAAATAAGACCTTTAACAAGTATAGCAATCTAATGATGGAACTATAATCACAGTAAAAAGCTGGCTGCATGGAAATAGAAGTGATAATCAAGCTCAGAGTTGAAAATCCAGAGGTGTGAAAACAAAAGGAGTCTCATGGCAAGTTCTCTAAATAGTGAACATGGAGAGGGGAGCTATTTTCGGGTGTAAAATAAAGAATGAAGACACTGAGAAACTTTCGTATATCAGCCCTGCAGATGCTATGAACTTTCTGAACTGTTTTTCACTCATGACATCATCTAAATAATTAGAATTTAGCAATTGGAGGCATGGGCCTTTGGCAGACACTTGAGCTGAAAGCAAGAAAGCAGCTGCAGAACTCACAATGCAATGGCAGGTCCTGCATCTGTCCGTAGGATGAGGGAATTCCATTCCATTTGGGTACTCCTTCCCAGCATAGTTACAACCTGACATACAGGGACATTGGCATTTCACATTGGCAAATACTCTACAGATAGCAATTTCAGTGCATGTGCACTATATAACACCCATTTTACATTTCTACACAATAAACATTTTTCCCTTTGAATATTATTTTCAGAATCTGAGAGCAATGCAATTACATGACATCTTACATTTGATATATCCACCAAGAATGGCTCATTTCAGTCAGTATGCAGTAAGTGCAATGCGTGCATGTGTGAAGGGTATGGTACCGTTGCAGTTGTTCCGACAGCAGGACCCTGATAGTGGGTATGTGCAGGTGGGGTGTGGACACTCCTGATCCTGGCAGTCCACTCGGCCCCCAGAACACACACACTCCTGGCACGGGTTCACTGGGCTGGGAAACTCCTCTCCGTCAACAAACACACGGTTGTCAAAGTCACAGTCTGTGGAGAGAGGACACACACACACACACATAGAGAAACACACACGCAAGCACACACATTAAATGTAATACATTAATCTGTAATAATCAGTATAATCCAAAAATTTGGCCACATTTTGCAAGATTACCAGACATGAACAGATTAATAGCAGCAGTGATTAGCAGCTTAATAGCAGCAGCAATTAACAGCTTAATAGCAAGCTAGACAATTCTTTTTTCCAATTTAGATAGTAATTATACCTATAATTAGATATGAATTATACGCAGATAAAAATAATAATGGAATAGAAAAATTTCATTACAGATGGAAATGGGCCACATGCTAGATATTTTTCAAATATTTGTCACACTTTCTGATGAGGTAGGTAAAATTACAATAATATTACAGTAAAATAATTTAGTGTTATTACTTTTCTGGGACAAGTAAACAGTTGGAACAATTAACATTTTGTAGCTTGTAGGCATGGTCTCATGAAAGCTTAACAACCAATAGATTACTGGTCAGACTGTCTGACTGTATGAAGGATGTTGTCTTTCTTCATCAAGGAGGAATATGTTAATTAAGGGCTTCTAAAGGATGAGACAGACAGTGCTTTCACGCCTCAGCACTCTCTGATAGTACAGCCCAGGATGAATCCAAGAATATCAACTCTGGATTAATCAATGAAGAATATGTAATTCAGGGCTTCTAAGGGATGGAACAGGCTAACATGACCACTTCTCTGCTTGACAGGAGAAGGAGATGGATTACTGAGAGAGAGACAGAGAAAGAAAGAGAAAGAGTGAGAGAGAGAGAAAGGCAGAGAGAGGGAGAGATAGAGAGAGGCAGACAGAGCTTCACATCTCAGTATACACATGGTTGTTATTGTCAACACAGATATATATCAGTGAGCACTTTATTCAGTATTTATTAGACTTATTTTTTAGACTTCTACTGCTGTAGCCTATCAACTTAGAGTTATGATATGTTGTATGTTCAGAGATGCTCTTCTGCATACCACTGTTGTAATGTGTGGTTATTTCTGTTACTGTCACCTTCCTGTCAGCTTTGATCAGTCTGGCCCTTCTCCTCTGACGTCAGTCATGAACAAGGCATTTCTGTCTGCTCACTTGTGTTTGTTTTTGGTGGGTTTTTTTGCTCTATTTTTGCAAACTGTAGAGACTAGTGTGCATGAAAATCCCAGGAGATCAGCAGATTCACTTCCATTTTTTCCCCATTCTGATAGTTGATGTGAGCATTAACTGAAGTTCCTGTCCCGTATCTACACGATTGAATGCATTGCACTGCTGCCACACAATTGGCTGATTAGATAATTGCATGAATAAGTAGGTGTAATAAAGTAAAAATGTTCCTAATAGTCCTCGGTGAGTGTATATAGCAATTATTCTGTATAACCTACATTCATTTCTAATGTATTGTATGTCTATATTTCCGTAAGGCAATATTTACATGTGTATTTCATGCTAATATATTATTTTTTGATATAAATTTCAGAGAGTGAGAAAGAGACAGGGGGACGGGTTTTGCCATAAAACGACACATTTACATAAAAAAGGCAGACGGCGCTTCACGCCCCAGCGTACTCAGACAGTACAGCCTGGCCCGAGCGAATTAGTTCCAGCAGACAGGTGGGTTAGTTGCCTGTAGCAGCAGGAGGCCCATAAATGCCATTAAATCATCCTCCTGGTAAACGCGGCGTACGCAACACAGACGGAGCAAACGGCATTAAAGCTCTGTCTGCGCCTTCATTCTCCCCAGAGTTTAGCGAACCGCCAACCCAGCCACAAATCACCCGTATTCACACACATTTACATTCCATCAAAGATCACCGCTCGTGTTACACTTGGGAATGAGTCATTGCCCGATCGCTGGCAGACGAGGCCTTTGGTTTTAAAAGCAGGCCATTTACTGAGGATACCAACACAGCGTGTCTGTTAAGGCACGCCGCTCCGTAGTGGCTGTTCTCTAAATCACTGGTGTTCCCGGCTCTTGTAATGACAGGAAACAGACACATGCACGCCCCTCTGTTCTCAGAGCTCTGCCACATTGCCAACGGCGTGCTGATAAATGCCACAGGCTACAGTTCTACAGGGTAACACTCTTTTGGTTGACAGATGCCACAGGCTGCCACTCTACCACATCCACAGTAGTGTGATTACCACACACTGTCGCTCTACGGAGTAAGGCTCCCAAAGTGTTGATGAATGTAACAGACCAAAGCTATAACTTGTAACAGGCGGGAGTGTTGATGAAGACCACAAACCACACTACCGCAATGCAGTTTGCAGCTTGGCATGTGGAGGTATGGTTACGCTCAACAGTTTCACAGATTTCATTTCACACCACAGCAACTGCACACTTCTGGACAGATACTGTCATGCTCTGGCCCTGCCACACCTGAATCAATGTGAATGCAGTGGCATACTTTGTGAGGACAGAACAAACATACAGACTGAAATGAGAGACAAGGGATAAACGTTGAGAGGCTGCCATTGCCTCCATTTAAAATATCAAGTGCCACAGCAGCTGTTCATACCAGAACCACTTTGCACCTACTAATAAGGCATGAGGGGATGTTAGTGAAAAAGCTCCCATGAGTGATAGAACTAATTTCATCATAATGCAACCAGCTGGCATTGGCACTGATGTTAAATTCAGACAGCCCACCGGTGCTTCTTAATAGAGGCCATTGAGCACCACAATAGAAAATAATAAAACGAAAAAGAGCCAAACATTAGAATTATGTTCACACCTTCACCACACGCCCTATGAAGTCATTTATTTACCTGACCATGAGACAGACAGACCAAGCAGTCTAGGAGAACTGCTGCTTCATGCTATGTTGGAATCCACTGAGGGGTAAGTGGGTGGGGGTAATGGGGGGAAAAGGTATATAACAAATCCTACAAGAGAATACACACATCTTAAGATACACATAGAGTAAAGCCCTTCACATGAGTAAACACACCTCACCCCTTTAGATACACATACAACCCTTTATCTGAGCATACACACATCACTCCTTCAGGTAGATGCTGTACAGCCCATGACCTGAGTATAAGGACAATGCACAGCCCTGACCTCTCAATGGAGCAGAATTTGCTCATTAGTCAACTATGAATTTATTGAATTGGTTTTTAAGGTAACCAAGGTGAATTTTGAGTGAACTGAAAAAAAAAAAAATTCATCCTAAGTGCATATTTAGATCAGCTATTTCACATTTCCCCAAAGTTAAGTCCACTGCTTTCTATTTGTATGCACACATTGCTCCGCTCCATTCAAAGTCACATCAAAAAATGCAATTGATATTCCAAGGTTGCATAAAGTTAAAAGCAAAGACTTTCCTTTTAAAAGGCTTAAAATAGACTTCATCATATTTCCTAAAAGATTGGAAGATTATTGGTAATTGTATTTATGAGTCTTGTGCATATAGAGATCAGTTTTACAGCAATGCAGATGCAAGACAAATGGCTAAGTCTGTTACTGACCTTTTATCTAAGCAGGATCTGAGCTGGATTTAGAATGGGACCCAGTTGAAGTGAGATTACATTGATCCTTGTGTTAGGTAACGGGTTTAGACAACAGATGTGGCCAAGTGTCAGGAGCAGACAGGAAGTCTGAATGTTCCTTTCTGTCTTCTGTGTCCAGAATGCACTGATGCGCAGAGGCAGTATTTATTGGTGGGGGGTGGCTTGGCCTGGATTTCATGTAGTTTCAATACAGGGGAAGTGTGGGACAGTGCACAGGGTGACGTTCTTAGATTGTGCTGTGCACTTCCAGCAGAGTTCTCCTAACACTGGACTATGACCACACACACTCTTACAGACCCTTGCCACACACGCACACACACACACACACACACACACACACACACACACACACACACACAGTACAGTTCAGAGAACAGCATATTGTACTTTGTCAATACAGAGCAAGTATTAATTCAAGGTCTGGCTACTGAGAGCACTTACTGGAGCCTGTCTGATTTCTGAAAAAAAAAGCAAGAACTAGAGAGCAAGAGAGCCAGAGTGGAATAAGGGTCTGTGTGAGTGAGATAGACAGCAAGACAGGGAGAGGGAAAGAAGAAAAGGGAGGATCTGTTTGAGAGAGATAAAGAGCTAGAGAGAGAAAAAAAAAATCACTGGAGGGTCTACCTAAAACCGAATGCTGAGGTGGCATTACCACCACAAACTGAAGGGCACACTAAAGGCAAAGAGACAACAGAATACTCATCTATGTTCAATCGCTTCCTTCCCTACCCCTGAGGTGAAGCACCATCGGAAGGGAATACCAGGTGTATTTGAATTTGGTTTTAATAGCGTTGGAGCCACTGAAGTGTTTTACTCTTATCTAAGTTTGTCTCTACAGAGAGGGGGTGCAGGTGGCACCGCACCGCACAGCAATAACAGCAAAGTACTATGAGAGGCAAGCAGCTGTAATCCCATTTGCATCCTCACTGCACAATCAAGGGCCTCTAAGTATTTATATACCTGAGAGTATTTATATATCCGTATGCACTTGAGCTCATATAGTGCCATGAGTGGCAGGATGTCTGCCACTTTGTTCCACTGCCTTTATTAAAGAAGCTCTTTGCATTTTCTGGAAGTGTAATTGCTGGTTCTCCACCAGAGTTTTTGTATTCAACTCCAGAAATAAACAGAATAAATTAATAGTGCAATCTGGAGGTTTTATCCGCCTCACGTCGCCCCCTGTCGAGGGAACATAGAAAACCAAAGTAATTCTGGATGTAAGGGATTCACAGCCATTGTCCTTTGGAAAGTCTAATTTCGATGACAACTGAAGACAGAAGATCAGGTCACAGATGCCCATTCAACCAGATGGCAGTTAGTGAAGGATAAGGAAGGAAACACTCTCCTGACTGATAACGGCCCTCCCTTGGTGACAGTGAAGAGAGGTCACAGTGAGGTGACAATAGCTCAGGAGCTAAGAGTGGTCATCTGGCAGTTGGAAGGTAGCCGGTTTGATCCCGTATCCTGGGGGCATCGAAGTGTCCCTGAGCAAGACACCTAATCCCCAATTGCTCCTGACAGGCTGACTGGCACCTTGCATGGGAGCCTAACGCAGTGTGTGAATGGGTGACTGAGAGGCATCAGCTGTAAAGCACTGCTGATAAAAGCGCTATATGAATGCAGTCCATTTACCATTTACAGTGACCATGACTCCCTGGCGTGGAACAGACTTGACTTGATCTTAGGCATATGTCAACACACTGCCCATGCCTCAGGCAAGAGCATCACTGGAGAGCCTGCTTCATACCACTCAGTGTACAACTGAGCTCAAAGCTATGAATTCATTTCCTGTGGTGACTGTAACTGGAAAGGCAGGTCAACATTGGAAGAGACTGACAGGCGGGCAGGGACGACTCACTCGGGCACTGGGGACAGCACTGTCCCGGGGGCGTCTGGGGGCTGGAGCAGGTTGGAGGTGGGCACTGCGCTACAGTGCACTTAACTGTGCCATCCTGCAGGGGGCAGACACAACAGGACGCAGTTTTGACAACACATTCAAGTCCATCTATCTATACTCACACACATCAACTCCACTCTAGGCATCCAGCTGAAGCTTACAGCTTAACTCCACATGCCTGATGCTAACACAAACCTCCTGTAGAGCTTTGATAGATGTCAAACTGTAGTCGCGGGCAGGAGGGGGATTGGTGAAACACTTTACAGGCATACGAGTGAACCCAGGCTGGGGCAGTGACTGTATCCTATTCACACTGGAAACGTCACGATTCTGGGTTTGAACTCTACCTGACCACATTCAAATAATTCTTTACACGACTGGGGGTGTGAGTCATGGGAAGCAAGCCTGTTGCCTCCCTGGCCTTAGAGTAAGCACAGTGGCCATATAACCGATAGAACAGAGACAGAGACATCGGCCAGGATCAAAGAACCACGTAACTCACCTGACACCTGCACTGCTGACAGGGGTCGTCGGGGTCATGGAAGTCCTGCCCGTTGCTGTAGATGCGCTGGTTGTAGGAGCAGAGGTCACAGGTGGCACAGCACTGGCCTGTGGGAAGGGACAGACGCAGTCAGGGAAGGGCTCGCGGCACAGCGCGACTCGGACATCCTCCCCTGGCGCACACTCACCCTCCAGCTTGCTGGGGTGCAGGCAGGACACGGCGGGACAGCGGGTCACATGACATACAGGCTCCCCGCCCACACAGCGGCAGCGGCGACAGGGCTGGCCTTCAGCGTCCCACTCTTCCCCCTCCTCAAACTCCAGCCCGTCCACCACACAAACTGAGAGAGAGAACGAGAGATACACATACACACTCTAACAGCCTGACCAGAACTACATTTACCTCATTTTCCATTCCCGCTGCCCATGAATTTTGATTAGACCAAGGAACAATGGAAATCTTCAGTGGTTTGGGATTGGTTGAGAGTTGGGAGGATGCAGGGATAACGAATAATGAAATTAGTGTTGGTGTAGTAGGCGACTGGTTTTAAGTGTCTGAAAAGTGAGTCAAAAGCAAGTGATGCAACAGGTTTGAGGACAAGCTGGACCACATAAAGCACAGCAACAGTCTAATGTCATTCCATTATATTACATTAATTTTGCATATGTTCTGGACAAGATATCTCATATCATGTCAGTCAAACTGCATTCAGTTAAATACAAAAGACTGCGAAATCCTTTGCAAAGATGACACTTCCAGGAAAAAATATGGCATATAAAATTTTCTGGTCCTCTGCTTTCAAAATAAGGGTGATGAATGACGGTTCAGAGGAAAAGAATAATGGCATGTTTAATGTTCAGCCGGAAGAGCCCTGGGCACTTCAGTTACTGTCTGACTCCAAAGGCAAGCACAGGCAAACTGCCAGATGAACCACATCCGTCAGTTTTTAAAAGTGTTCCCAGTCCCTTCATGAATCTGATGATTTAAATCACCTCTTGATTCTGGAACAAGGTTGAGGCTTCTCATAGGACAATCTACAGAAAATCAGCCAGAAGCAATTCATCAAGCTGCACGCATAATGCTTATGGAGTGCTGGAGACACTTCATTATACCAACCTTGTGAGGACATGGATGGAGCAGTACAGTACAGTGTGTTTGATAGACTGTAGAGTGTGATGGGACAGGATGTGGTGCAGGGTACCTTTACAGACGGGGCAGCACAGCTGTGGGTCTATGACGGGGTTGGAGCACTGGATGAGGGGACACTTTTCCTGGTGGCACCTCACATTCCCGTTCTGTGATAGAGACACACTGATCAGTTCTCATAAGAGGGCTACAGCTTGTACAATCAATAAATGTGTGTCTGCATGAATACATATATGTTTTCGTGTTTTCGTGTGTGTATGTGTGTGCGTGTGTATATGTGTGTGTGTGTATGTGTGTGTGTGTGTGTGTGTGTGTACATGTTTGTGTGTTTGCGTGCGTGTAGGCCTCACCATGCAGGTACAATGGACACAGGGTCCGCTTCCTGGGGGGTTGAATCTTTTCCCATTGGTGTAGACCTTACGCTCATACTCACACACTAGAAACACACACATGCAGGCAGGCACACATGCAGGCAGGTGCACACACACACATACACACACACACACACACACACACACACAGAAGACACAAAGAGAGCTGTGACTAAATGGGCAGATTTTTATAGATTTTGAATTTTATATCATGCTTGTTCTGCTTAATTTGAAATTTGCATTTTGTAAAATTTGACTGCACTTAAGGGCATCATTTGCAATAAATGAGTTGTATTTTGCACATAATTATAGCGTAACATTGGAGCTTTTCTAAAAAGGTCAAAACAAGTTAAAAAATAACCTACAGGGAATGTAAATGAAAGCAAGGGGAGCATTAATGATGATGAGTTTGCAGCTGCTCTCCAAAGAGGAGCTTTTCACCGATGTACTCTGACTTTGAAAAGATCGCTCGGTAATATCCAGCCATGGGATGAAATGAGGGCCCTTACCATGGGCCTGAGGGATTAAGGGGCAATGGCACACAGCCAATGGTCCTCAAAAGCCAGTGCTTTATAACTGCTTCAAATGTCCAAACAGACACTTTCAAACACACCTTGTGTTTGTACTGTACGTTCACACAGAAAAATTGCAACTTTTAAAACTTTTAATTACATGAAGCATGTAGAGATTATTTCAACATCATGCACAGTCATATTAAAATACAGTAACTGAAAATCTGAAATCAAATCAGCACATCAAAGGTGAATGCTACCTAAATCTTATGAGCCTATGACCCCTATAAAGTAAATTCTCAGAATAACCCCACATTAAAATGTAGTCTAAAACATTGAATTATTCTGTACACATTTCAAAGCAATTGCATATACTGTACTTTCAAGGACCGGTTTTATGGACACAGATTAAGCTTTTTCCTGGACTAAATTGAGTTTGGTATGGATAATCTCCATTAAAAATTCATGCTATACTATGCTTAACCTTTGTATGCAAAACTAGCCCCAAATGTACAGTAAAACATTTGTTACTTTTGTCACATGCATCCCACAAACAACAGATGAATCACTGATACAGTGGAAGTAGTATATTATATATTGACACAATAACCACCGTTGGTTCAAGTGTTTTATAGACTCATAGTCATAAACAGTAGAGCTAGTTGGTTAAGGATCAATACTGTTATCATCAGTGGAAATAGTGTTTTAGACTGACACAACTGTCATCTCTGGCCAGTAGTATATTCAAAAGAACTCCACTGCTGGAAGAGTTTTACAGAGTCTCGGGGCACTGGGCTTCATTCCAGGTTTGTCCCCCTGTCCCTGGCACCACCACCCCCCAAGCAAATCAGAAAATCCTACAGATTAACAGGACACATCCACAGGGGGCAGTGGTGCTTACAGAGGCTAATCACTTTGATGCAGTCTTTCCACTGCATGACTCTTTACAGCACAAAATCACCCCCAGACTCCATCCATAAACTCTGATTCTGGATCAGTGAGGGGGCTGACAAAATGTCTGGGAAATGTTCTGACCTCATTTCCACTGTGGGCTTGTCCTCATCACAGAGCGGAGGAGCCCAAAATTACCTCACCATCCTACTCTGTGATCTCTACAAACACAACACCCCCGCCCCCAGCAAGCCATAGAACGGCCTCAACACACAAACAGCAGGAAGTGATTTAGACTCAGCAACAATAATGCTAGAGGAACCTCAAACAGGACTGATGTGATCCACCACTGGGGAAATAACAGATTTTTAGAGAGCTCTAAAACTTTTTGGTTTCCCAACGAACTCAACTGGTAGGAAAAGCACGGCTAAACAGTAGCCTGCCGCCTGCCTCAGGAGAGATGGTCCAGTCTGTCCAGGAACACAAGGAACCTGCACCATTCGCCAGTTCTTACACCTACACGGTTCTGAAACAGCGTAAGGACACAGGGCCTCATACTCACTCTCACACGTGGGGCAGCACTGGCTCTTGGTCTGGGCTGGGTGAGTACACTGCAGAGGGGGGCAGGTGTGGTCCAGGCGCTCACAGGAAACCTCCCCACCCTGTGAGATACAGGTAGTGTTACACCATAAACAATCACCCCACAGTACCACATGTTCCATTAGCATGCACCAGACCAGTTACAAGGAAGCTGTGCCATTGTGGGTAAAATTAATTACAGCACCAGTTTCCCCCCCATGAAAACAACACAAAAACAAGTTAGTGCAGTTTACTTGACGTGTATACAGTATAATACAATGCCTGGTTCCAGGTCTACAGTGGGAAAGGGGTATAATGAGCCAGCATGGTTCCAGCTATACAGTGGGAAAGGGGTATCATGAGGCAGCCTGGTTCCAGCTCCACAGTAGTAAAGGTCTATAATAAGCCAGCCTGATCTGAAGTGGCATGCAGGTACTGTACATCTAAAACCGGTAACCTTGGGCCATACTTATTTCACAGGATGAGGACTCACCGAACACTGACAGCGTGAGCAGGGATCCAGGCGGGAGACAAAGACTTGTCCGTCCACATACACCTGAGACTCATAATCACACTGTTCACATCTGCAGCATAAGAGAAGCCCATATTAGTGTCTAATCTTGGTACCCAGCATTCACCGCCTATTTTCTACAGAACACCGTGTCCCCTCATACCCTGAGGCTGCAATTATACTCAGGCCTTTCTGTTCCAGATTTTAAATGTCTATTACAATATTGACAAAGGGGATGCTGATGTAACGTTCCTTTATGACAGCCATGACAATATTAAATGACAAATCTTATTCCAGAGTGGAAATCTTGCTGTTAGATCACTGGAAAGTTGGCTCGTGGCTATAGATGATTCGGCTTTGATAATTCTTAGAACAGTGTGCAAGGGGATATGCACAGTACATTCAGTTCAAGAAGCCTCCTGAATGAAACAGTATGTTCATGGCATACGCACGCATAAATCCAGTTTAACATGAAATCTTAACAACCGAGGAAGCAGCAGTCACTTGATGCATTCTGGGTAAAGCAGGCAGGTCGGTGTGCTCTTACCGTGGGCAGCATTCTCCAGGCCTTGTGACTGGATTTCTGCAGAGTGCGTGGGGGCAGGAGGTGGGACTGCACTTGAGGTCACCATTCTGGTGCAGATACAGATGAAAAACATGTACTTTCTCATTCTCCCTCTCCAATGTCTATTATCATCCCCCATCCCTCTTCCCCACTCTCTCTTTTTCTGGATAGCTACCTCCTATTCCACTAAAAAGTCAGCGATACCATTGTATGTTTCTCACTTTTAGCGAAATATATTTTATTTAGAGCCAAGCTTAAGCTGCCTGCACTAATTTGCTACCCAAAGTAGCAGTAGTCAGTGCAGTGTTCCTGTACTATTGTAAAGTAGTACCTACTACCCCCTACTTTGGGGTCAGGATTTTCTCTGGAATACCAGAATTCTAGGTCTTGCCCAGATTGCTTGTCAGCGCCCACTCCTGACAGCACTGGTCAAGCAGTTCCAGGCCTTGCTGCTGACTCAGCTATGTGCCAGACAGGAGGACTATATCATCAGCAGAGAACAGGAAGCCAATTTCAGTTTCGTGTAAAGTGAGGCCTGGAGCTACAGGCAACCCCAACATCGATATTTTAACCTTCTAGATTGAAGCTGCAGTGCTTCGTGAGCTTTTTTTATAGGCAGTTTTTACTCAGTGTCTGTGTTGCTTTATTAGTTTGTTTAGATGACTTCTCTTTCATGTGCACTTCCCTCACTGTAATGTAATGTCTAACCATTGAACTGTTCCGTCTTCTATTAGTGAAACATCCATCCATCCATCCATTATCTGAACCCGCTTATCCTGAACAGGGTCGCAGGGGGGCTGGAGCCTATCCCAGCATACATTGGGCGAAAGGCAGGAATACACCCTGGACAGGTCGCCAGTCCATCGCAGGGCACACACACCATTCACTCACACACTCATACCTACGGGCAATTTAGACTCTCCAATCAGCCTAACCTGCATGTCTTTGGACTGTGGGAGGAAACCGGAGTACCCGGAGGAAACCCACGCAGACACAGGGAGAACATGCAAACTCCGCACAGAGAGGCCCCGGCCGACGGGGATTCGAACCCAGGACCTCCTTGCTGTGAGGCGGCAGTGCTACCCACTGCACCATCCGTGCCGCCTATTAGTGAAACACTAAGTGATAATTTCAGCAAAAGAACCAGATGGCCACTTCACAGAATTTAATACATCTGAATATTGCACTGGACAGTTTCAAATCATGGGCAGAAAGAACAAAATAGGTGAATGTAAGTAAAACAACAAGATCTTGGGTTACAAATAGCAAGTGGTAACTTACAAAACAAGTGCACTCCTGACAGCGATCTGCACCAGGTACCTGTTCCCCATTGAGGTAGTCTCGGCCATTCATACCACAACCTAAAAGAAACACACAAAATAAAATGTACTTCTTACACTAAACAGTACGACTTTAGGATCACAAACCCGTATCCTATACTCAGCACAGGTGCTTCCTTGAGATGATATCACTGGGATAAAGATTTATTACACAATTTGAGAAACTAATTAACTATACTGATAATGCACATTTTTCAATTGAGTTGCATTATGTGCAGTAATCAATAAACACAACCTTTCCCACTGAACCTAAGAATAAGGATAAGGATAATCTCTTGACACAAAGCAACAGCTGAATAATGTTGCACATTTCCATTAATGTGTGGTGATGAAGACAAAATGGTCATTATGTTACCATCAGAAAAGTAGAAAACAAAAATGGCTCAAAACAAAGGTCAATGGGGCTTTTCTGTGCAGACTCTGAGACTATATTGTCAGTACTGTTCAGGGATTTAATTATTTCAAAAGCCATTTTCAAAATGTATTTTCTCATTTTAATGCATTTACATTATTTTATATCTTCATTTTAATTGCTAAAATCTATTTATCTTTGAGTTTGTTGTTGAATATTGCTTTAAAAAAGTGTTTTAGGAATCAGGCTTAGAAGGACCACCTACTGTGCAATATCACTAAACCCTCTAAAGGACAATCAGATTTAATGAAGCTGTTGTTTACTGGTAAAAGTGAGCAGCTCAATGAGATTATTTAACAGCTAATCAATAGGGACATGCAACTGACTGACGGTATATTCAGCTGAAACGGAATGCATTCTTTGTTGTACAGGTAACAGTTGAAATTGTACTTCCCTCAAGGGTCTTTCAGCAAACTTATCCCTGGTTATGGGTATGCACTTTGTTGTACGTCGCTCTGGATAAGAGCGTCTGCCAAATGCCAATAATGTAATGTTATGTAATGGTGCTCTGGTGGGGAGTTGCGCACAGACAGGGCTCCGCCATTTTGGGCTGTTCCACACTAACCTTTGCAGACAGGACAGCAGGTGCCTGGTGGTGGGCTAGAGGGGTTTTTACATGAGGGGGCACACTTTTCAGCCTGACACTGGACCTGGCCCTCCTGTTCCAGCACGTGGAGGGATAGGTAGAGAGATATGAAGAGAGGGAGAGGCAGGGGAGGTGTGCAGGTATAAAGGGATGGAGAAAAGACAGGGGAGGGGTAAGAGAATCCATTCAGTATGTCAAGCCAGAGTATTCCAGTTTAAAATGCCCACTCATTACATTTCTGTCACCGGTAATTTTATCTTTACTATTACGCCAGGCCAACAAGTGGAGGATGTACTCCTCCTCTAGAGCCCAGTTCTTGCCATAGGCAAGTTTGTTTACCTTTTTTTCCACTAGCTTTTTGAGGGGTTTTTTAAGGCTTCGTTCTTGCCCTATTTTCCTTTCTGGTTACTCTGTAAACCATCTTCCTGCATCTCTATAAAAAGTGCTGCACAAATAAAACTGAATTGAATTGAACTGAATTGAATTTATACAGGGGATACTGCACATCACAGGAGCTACAATGGCACAGAACACTTATAAGTTAGGCACAGATTTACCGTGCAATAAAAAGTAAGTGCATGTAAAACACATTTTCATGGTGGCAATCTCTAGAGAGGAAGAGCTTTTAACATCTCTAGAAGTTTCTTTGTCAGCAGAACTGGCAAGAGAATGACCTCAGTGGGTAGGTGGAGCTATACTGCTTCCAATCACAGTGAAATATGTAGCTTTCCTTTAGCAAAACACAATGATTAGCTTAAATTACTGTGGTCAATCATAGGACATCTATTTGGGTTTCATGTACTCAACACATGCTTAGCAGTTGTTTCAAGCCCTAAAATATGGGGACCTGCGGACCCAATGTCAGAGGACAATTCTCCGATCCATCCTCAACGTCCATCCACGTCAGCAGAGATCAGTGAAAAAAAAGGTCAAACCGATGTGGGCAGGCCAACAGATTTATATTTTGTTTTCCTTATTTAATTTATAAGATACATCTTCATCTCAGTGAGTGTTTACATTTCAACATGCTATGTATGGATTCTGTGGGATGTGTTGAGAAGCTGTGCTCCACAGTGCTAACAATGGCATATGCTCTCAGTGGATTTAACCCTTTGGTTTAGGGTACAGTCCCCTGGTACTAGGTTTCATTGAAGCCAAGTAGTACTAATCAGGGAGCAATGGCGATACCTAAAAAACAGCACAAAGCCATTCAATATGTTCCCACACACTGTTGTATACATATACACACTGCACATAATGCATGTGCAAACTGGCCATATGCACAAACGTGCACACACACACACACACGGATTGTAGCGCACACTTACCACACACGTGCAGATGGTACAGGGGTTGTCTGGCATGCGCCACTGCAGTCCATGCTCACGCTGAATGCCATTGTGAACACAGCCTTCACATGAAAAATCAGGAATTTAATGAAAATCCAATATCAAAACCAGCACATTTGGTGTCAGCAAGCTGCTTTACCAAACACATCTAGCTCAGACAACACACAACTTGTGAGTGACAGACAGAAGATGGATGGTCCCAGAAGCAACCAAATCCACAGATCTGCTGACAATACTTTCAGGTTTTCACAGCCCAGTTGTGCTGAGACAGCTACCCGTAACATTACAAATCTTACTTTAGATTGGCTAAAATAAATATTTTGAGGGCATGAAATCCCTTACATGTGCACTCCGTGTGGAGTAACTTCTTGGCTTGGGATGGTTCAGGAGGCCTGGATCTCAGTTCAGGCAAAGGGACAACTCACCTCGGCACATGGGACAACACTCGCCCTCACTGGTCTCAGCGGCCACACAATCCAGCGGAGGACAGGAGACCGCAGTGCACACTAAGTTCCCATTCTACACCCCGACCGCCACATAAGACGAAAAGAAAGAGAAAATGACAATAGTGAGTGTGCAACATATCTGAGCCTCTGAGCATCTCGGTTTACATAAACAACCTCAGTGGCCCTCACCCATCTCTCCCCCGGCCCCTTCTCCCTCCTCTCTGTGCCAGACTACCTTTTCCCCAGCCCCTGTCCCTGGATGACTGTGGGGGGATTTGGGGTGGACTCCGGGGACACTCTGGGGGTGCTGTTATGGGACAGTGGGGCGGGTGAACCCTCACACACTCTCTTTTGTCTTGGTGCATTCCGCTGTCACCCTGCCTCTAACGCAGAGCAGATGAAGCAGAAACACTCCCGGCCCGCCAAAAAGCCCGGCCACCGCCATCCACCCTTCAAAAGGGTGAGCATTCATTAGGCCGGTCACCACGCATGACCGCTCTCCCTGAACCGGCGGCGACCACTCGCTACTCACCACAACCCCTCCAACCCTCCGACCTGCTCCCCGCAAAGAGAGAACACTTCCTGTTCATCATTTCTGATTTGCTGCAGTGCTCTGACTGATATGCAAAGGGTACTCCCCCGTTGCGGAAAGTCTACAGCGATGTCCTTAAATTACAGGAGAATGTGTGTCTTCTTCATAACCTTGCAGGTGCAAAACCAGCTCAGAGAGTAATGAACCAGCATCCCCACTGTTCACGCCTCCTGGAGCTACTGCTGTTCCTTCTGATTCTTTTCCCATTCAAGTCAGTTAGCGGCTAACATCTGGGAATGGTGGACCTGACCTTGCATTTGTCCACCTTCTCAGACAGTCACAGCTGGACCCACTTGAGTTACTTCACTTACTCACAGACCCAGACTGGGAGCTAAACTCATCTAATCACAGCCAAAGAATCTACAGCACAAACTTTGAGCGTGAATCTGGCCAATAGTAATGCAAAATAATTTCTCGTCACTTTATGATGTCTCTATGGCATTAGAGAAGCACAGGCAGGCCAAGACGGTTCACAGGCATCGTGGCTCACCATGCAGACGCAGCGCTTGCAGGGATCCTGGCGGTCAGAGAAGGACGCACCATCTAGGATGATCTGCCCATCCATACTGCAGCGTGAGCAGTCCTGACAGCAGGATCCATACGGCGGCTTCACCCCATGGCTGCAGGAGTGCTGACATGTCTGCACGTCTACACATGACGTGTCCCCTTTCTGGAGGAAAATAACAAACAGTGAGACAGCATTGTACACACTCCAGGGTACAATCAGAGAAACAAATAACAGATGCAAACACTCACGAGACACACAGACCCCGAAAAACATATTCAGAGACAGTTATTGTTATAAACAAATGTGCTTGTGAAACAATGCGACAAACAGCCACATACACACAGTAACACACAAACAGATTTAGAGAGATTCAGATGCAACCATACATTTTCCACAGGCTGCTACACAGATATTAAGCCCCAAGGGTTCCCATTCAAAACTTTCACCCTACCTAAAGGGTCTGTCACAGCAGAATCGTGCCCGGATAGGAGTGCTATCGCAGGCCTGAAACAGCTGTATAGATAACACACCCACACAGGAAGGGACTGAGATTCCTCTCCACATCAGCCATACATGTGCGGGAGCCATGCGGCCCCAGAATGGCGCCAGCAGACAAACCGTACAGCACAACACGTCCTTGATCTCATTCATTAGTCATTGCTTCCAGAGACTTCTCTGTACAGGGCAAAACAACAAGCAGCACGTGGCAGGAGGGCACACAACCTCAACCTACCCTGCAGGTACAGATCTGGCAGCCATCCAGAGTGTTGAAAGAGCCATTGTAAGGTCTGCCGTCTACATCACAGGCTGAAAATAGAGTTTTAAATCATCCCGATTACCCTCACTGTCAAGAGTCACAACACGCCTTCAAGTGCCAGCATTTCTTTATCTATCATTCTCCAATGCCGTAAAATTAGCAGATTCTACAGTTACAGTGTGCTGCCTTCAAAGAAGACTGCTCCAATATGAATGAACATCGTCTGGAAGGATGAAAGGATTCCTTTAACTGAAAGTCTACTCTGATCACATCATTAAGGGTGAAGAGAAATGGCCTCCTGCAGTGAGACTGAAGCAAAACTGCCGTCAGGATGGTGGTGCGTATGTACCTGAACAGGTGGGACAGCACTGGCCTGGTATCTGAAAAGGTCTTGAGCATCTTGTAGGCTGACACTGAACTGGGGTACATTTCACCAGGCTGTTCTGAAACAACAGAGATACAATTACTACCCCTGTGAAGTTCTACTGCCAACCAAACAGGACATGTTTCTGAACTAGAGGTTATGCTGGAACAAAGGCCACTTATGGAGGGTATTCAATGCTATAGCAGACTTACTGTACATGTGCATTTCTGACAGGGGTTGGATCTCGATACAAAGACAGCTCCATTCTCATAGACTTCTTCTTCATACTCACAGCCTTAAAAAGACATGGCATTCATAACACTCTTACATCATAGTTTTTCCATGCATAACCAAGGTCATGAATATATTTTAAATGGTTTTCCTCTGTGCCCTAAATACCATCATCTGTGGGAGAGAGGGCCTTTACCTGGTTGGCAGATTGGGCAACACTCCCCTTCAGGGATATACTGGTTCAGACAGGACAGGGGGTGGCAGCGGCCCCGCTGACACTTGGCCCGGCCGTTCTGAAAATCAGATAAACAAGCAGATTACACCATTTTCCTCACCTAAATGTCATTCCGTCTGCCAACAGCAAATCGACAGACTGCAGACTGGAAGAATACCAGGCATATTACGGACACACACTGCTGAAAACATTCTTAAAACCATGTGGGGATGTTGTCATTCAGGGCACTGATATGGAATGTGCCGCCCTTCACTGCGTTCCTTCCAACAATAGGAACACAACCTGGCGCCCATGGAGTCTGCAGTTACAGCTCCCTGCAGTATCATTACTGCATCAGACACATTTGGAAGAGAATCCCTGATCATTTAGTAAATGAAAGGCGTGTGAATGGTGAAAAGTAATTTGTCTAAAATGTTGCTAATGTTTATTTAGCAACGCTTCATGGACTGTGAGTTCTGACCAGCATAACTATGGAATTTCTGCTGCCACTGCGGGTAAACAGTGCATGATGCCATGTCTCAAAGTCACACCACAGTGAGCGATTGGCTACTTGCACTGTTCAATATTTTTTCATTAATGTGAAGTAATGATGTCATTAACTACAGACACAGGACTACTCTCCTGAGAAGCCGAAGAGGATTATAAAAGGGAGCGTGATCTCGCTTAAAATCTCTAAGGAAGCACTCACCTCACACACACAGGACTCACACGGGTCCGGGCTGAACACATCTCCATTGCTGTACGTCTTGCCTTCGAAGACACAACCTTCAAGTGACAAAATATGCCCACATCAAACCAGTAGACACCAGGGATTAGGCTCTGAGATTAAACCAGTGCTAGGTCTCTGCGCAAGGTCAACCTTACTGTACTGTACTATGATAAATATTCAGCACACTAAACATGAAGGACACAAGTGAGAATACAAGCATGTTTCAATATGTAGAGAGAAAACCAATCAGCGTGAATGGTGTCTGCTCTGGTCCACCATCAGTGTTCTGGGTCTGGACAGCCTGCTCATAGTCTGGGAAATAAAACATATCTGAGATTAACAACTATAGTTTCTCAATATATTCATCATTTTATTCATGACTGGGCTGTTATGAGTTCAAAGAGGCAGAACTGAGTTACAGTTTGTAAAGAATAGACTAAGAAGATTCTCCTAAATTGTATTCACATTGGCTAACGTAGCCATTTTCATAAGAATAAAACCTCAAGAGCAAAATTTAAAATTAAAGCTATAATCCACTCAGAAAATAGTAGATTAGATTATATTAATTACGATATTTATAGTAATCTGAGTAAGTTTTATGAACTCCCTGAGCAAGCCCCATTAAGATATGTCTTGAAGCAGAACATCTCACAGAAGAAGCAGTGTGTGTCTCACACATGAAGAAAATCACATCCCACAGGACACAGGAAATGTCTCACAAGTTGAGCAGCATGTGGTTCCCACATGAAGCACATCGTTCACATGAAACAGCGCACATCTCACACAAGAAGCAGCATGTTTCCAACACATAAAGAAGAACACTTCTAGCGAAATCTCACATGAAACAGCACACGCCTCACACAACATAAGATTTCACATATACGGCACCATGTCTCACGAGTGACACAGCATGTCTTGCAAACAAACCCATTTCAGACATGAAACAGGACCAGTCTCACACACAAAGCACACTGTCACTTGTTGAAGTGTTTATATACATACCCAAACATTTCAGTCCACACAAGGGCCTTATCCTGCAAACATCCACTGTAACCTGCACTCATTTGACTCCATTCATATTCATATTCATATCATATGAATGAGATATATTCAGTACAGGCAGGCTGAACTGGGCCGTATCAGAACTCTTGTTTGCTGGAGGGAGATTTATGGACAATAGAGCCACATGCCTTTCTACTCAGTGTTTGTCGGGTATTATATTCTTCTGGGTTTGGTGGGATGTCTGAACCAGCCTTTTAACTGAAGCCACATGGGGGCAGAGAGAAGGAGAGGGAGAGAGGCCACGAGGAGAGGAAATCAAAGGGGTAAAGGACCCGACAGTCACCTACAAAACCTGGAAAACCGTTTCATTCTGAACACAAGCCCCTCTGAACGCTCCTGCTAAACTTCCATTCCCCTTCATCTGTCAAAAGCGATGTTTGCATATGAGTGCCAATTTACCTTGTAAGAGGGGATTTCATGCCAGTTTCTGCTCTTGGTCATTTAATCACGACTGTGGCCTGAGATAAGAATCTGTGTTACAGTACATGCAACTCATTTAGTCTGGGCAGTTTGTTAAAACGAATACAAAAACACACAGGTATGTAATGCAATGTTGCAAAGACATTTTTTCAGGTGGAAAACCAGAATAAACAAATGTCTTTCCAAACAGTTTTTGTCTGAAAAAGAGCTCACATAATGTGAAAATAAGTTTTACATGTTACACTATGTTAGCCATTACTTACTGAGTCAAGTGAGAACAACAGAGTTCTGAAAGAGTTCTGAATGCAGCCCTGCATCTTCTATGAATTCCAAATTTACAATGGCAGAGTTCAGCAAGTCACTAAGTGGTAACATCTGGTCAGTTGTTTAACTCTATAAAGGACTAAGAGACATTTCACAAGAATAACATGTAACTGTAGTTAACCCCACAAAGCAACAATGAATGTCATACCATCTTACATTTACCAGAGAAACCATTCCAACTCATTTAATTTATCGACTGCACAGTGCAGTTCCACAGAATAGCAAAGGCAGGCATTCATAAAAGTATTTCATAGTCAAATAGTGTGTTCTCTCACTATTCCTACCCATCGCCTCCCCTACACACAGACACCTCCTTCATACCCAGCTTTGATCAGGCACCGCAGGAAAAGTGGGGAGGACGTCCCAGGCTATTAATCATACTGGCAGACTTACAGTAGCCCTGACAAAAGCGCCCATATGCATTAAGTTCTCTTTGTTTTTCAACACAAGTGCTGTGTATCAAAGCTTGACAGACAGACTCATTTGACTTCTTTGAGGACTCGAGACAGACTCATAGACTTCTTTGAGGGTTCTGACTGTTACATCAAGGTTGATGTTCTTAATGCAAGTGCAATGCTGATGGTAATGTGAGGAGAGGTGGATACATTTCCAGAATGTAAGGCTATTCCAAATGCGGTATCACTTCAGGACAAGTAAATGGTATTTTCAGTATTCTCTCTCGTAGTAGAACCGAAATTGAGGTAGTATGGAAATACAAAATACATGATATAAATGCATTCGCAACTTCACATGACCTGGAAACAATAAAAAGTAAAGGCTACAAATGCAATGATTCTTGATACAACGCACTGTAAGAAAACCCCAAAAATGTACAACAGTGTAGAAAGGGTTGATTTCACACTAAAAAGAGCAACATATTAGAAATCCACACAAGTAATTAAAATGAACTAAAATTTACCAACAATTTATTGCCTTACCAGTTGATATACTGACTACGACAACTACTACAATCAATTTCAATTCAGCTGGATTCAGGTCAGCACTCAGCAGTAAAGTCTTGAACAAGAAAAAGAGGACAATGTAATCCTTTCCTCTCAAGAAAATATAATTTGTTTATTATGCTGTCTTGTCTATTTAGCTTTGACTACTCCAGGCTCTCCCCGTCTAGGGGGTGGGTTGGTGGGGCACAACCCCTACTCCTCGCATAGCTGGGACAGGACAGTCAGAAATGCATTTCAGCACAGTGCCCTGGAGACCATCTGGCTCCACAACCCTCAATCTCCTGCCAGTAACGAGGGCAGCACATGCTCCTGGTTTGCAGCTTCAGGGTCAGAGACCCATCGTGGGCCTGACATTAAGCACCGCTTCTGTAAAGCAGACCTGCACATAGAGGGCACAGCACCTTCAGAAAGTCTGTATGTAGAGGGATAGTCCACATACTGTCAACATTAACACTCCCTGCACATGGAGAGCACAGCACCGTCAGAAAGTGTGCAGACTGTCATCATCTGTATGTAGAGGGATAGTCCACATACTGTCAACATTAACGCTCCCTGCACATAAGTGCAGGATGCTGTCAGAAAGTGTACAAACAGGCTTTTTTTTTGAAGGCAGCATTTTCACAATGCGTCCTTCTAAGGTGCCTTATATCGGTTATATTTGAAGGCACAGTCCGATGTGTGCTTCGCCTGGGTAGGACATCCCATAGGACCTTTTTATGATTAGTACCAGACTGCTGAATTCTGTTAAATTAATGGTGGCTCAAAGCAGCAAAGCCAGGCTATCGCATTAGCCGCTACAGAGGACGTGAACCGACTGCCAGTAGCGGTCTTTCATATTTTTGTTCACTAGAAAGACACTGTAGAAAAGACTAATCAATGCTCTCTCTGCAAGCCACCAAGAAGTCTCACACTTATAGTAACATGATGTGCTATGTTTTATGTATTTAATGAGCATCTCAGTAAAGCTGCCTTGCTTTTTTTGCTGATCGCCTTCTGTCTTCTTACATCTCAGTGCACAACCAGCCAAAGTGTTATGATAGGCAATTAGTAAAGGAACCAGACATGCAAAGCAAGGCATGCAGGACCATCAGCAGTCGTGGGAACAATAACAGTGTTAAAACAATGCTGTGCTTGTGTAACCCTATTCTTTATTGGACACAAAAGGAAGAGAGAAAAGCCTTGCCCTTGATCGGACATGAATCCATGCTGTGGTTTGGTTCTTGTTTAAGAGGCCGGAGAAGAATGGAGATCTCCTCTGGAGCTGTGCAACACCAAACATGCAGAAACAATTAAGTGGGGGGGGGGATATTAGCATACATTCCAAAAACATCATTCCCATTCCTCAATGTCAGAACAGGATTCATGCTTTTAGGTGGTTTTCAGTCTGCAGACTCCAACATTGACCAATATTAAAGCAAAACAGCACAATATTTAAAAAAAAACAACTTTGATACCACAACAGCGTGGGCGTGCCTGAGGTATTACAAATGCAACATAATCCAACAAGTCAGGGATGAATAGATCATAGGAACATGAAAAGCAGAAAGTTGGTTTTCTTGTGCTACTACAGTGCAACCTCTCTGAATCATGTGCATAGTTCATGATATCTTAAAAACAGCAAGTGTTATCTTGTGTACTGGTAAATCCAAGTGCATAAAAATAAATGGCTCTCTCACATGTTTTTACAGTAGGCACATTTGTGCCAGTTTCTCAAAGTAAATTTTTTATTTTGTGAAATGGCCAATCATACTTGTTCATCAAGTAATTGCATACAGTTTTTTCTTTAGCAAGCTATGCTAGATGAATTTATGCCTGGATTATTCACTTTCATATGTATTTTCATCCTCTGGATCATCCACACTACAAGTCACTGAAAATTGCAATAAAAGCAATATATATCACTTGTCTACCAGACAAATTCCTATAAATGCAATGATCCGGCAGGTATTTGAAGCATGTAGTAGACCAAGTCATTTTGTCCTTGTGAAGAGGCCCAGGGTTGTTCAACCCAGAAAGTTGTCCCCATAACCTTGACTCAAAAGTGCTCCCTTGTCACCATCCCTGACACATGACATGGCTCCCTGTGGCTGGATCGTACCACTCAGTAAAGCAGGATCCGCAGTTGTGGACGCGGCACTCCGCATCGGGATAGCCCACACAGTGGGCATTCTTGCAGAGGTCAGGGCAGGTCACTGGGGCAGGGCCCACTGGACAGCCCGAGAACCAGTGCAACTCAAAGCAAAACCTGGGGACAAGAGAGCAGCCAAAAACAAGAAATCACACTGCGGATCCAAACGGACTGGGTACAGTGGCTACATACATGTTTGGCATACACATTTAGCATTTGGAGCAAAGATTGATGCACCGTCATAGATTGAAGCCAAAATTTCAGGTAAGAATATCAGTTCATGTCGTCTGCTCAGGCAAATATATCACAAACTCACATTTACCCATGTATTTTGACTGCCAAATTACAGTATTTCTACAATGAACTCTGGACCTCTGGTTGTTTGTTAATGTAACTGCAAGTGCAGTCTACTGTGCATTCCTACTACTCAAAATATTCAATAGGCTATAAAAAAACAACCGTAACCAATAAGTGATACAAATTGCAAAGTTATGGGTAAAGGGAGGTCTATGGGGCAAAGGGGCATCTGTATTACCTGAGGTCAGGGGTATAGAGGTGTCTGTATTATCTGAGGTCATGGGTATAGGGGGGTCTGTGTTACCTGAGGTCAGAGGTATAGAGGTGTCTGTATTATCTGAGGTCAGGGGTATAGGGGGGTCTGTATTACCTGAGGTCAGAGGTATAGAGGTGTTTGTATTATCTGAGGTCAGGGGTATAGGGGGGTCTGTATTACCTGAGGTCAGAGGTATAGAGGTGTCTGTATTATCTGAGGTCAGGGGTATAGGTGGGTCTGTACTACCTGAGGTCAGGGGTATAGGGAAGTCTGTATTACCTGAGGTCAGGGGTATAGGGGTGTCTGTATTACCTGAGGTCAGGAGTGATGGGAAGCCACAGGCCACTTTCTTTCACTGAGGAGATGTTGGGGGTGTAGTCCCTGTCAAACGGGTGCTGCAAGGCCCTCTGCTGCTCCATATGCCGAATCCTGGCCATGCCCTCCTCAATATCCAGAGCCAACCAGTTCTGAATTACCCAACTCTCAGGTAAGGGGCTTATGTGGGGACAGATGCGCTTGATTCGGGACAGAGTTCCCAGACCTGCCATGCTAATCTGGAGCTGGGCAAAGAAGTAAAACCTCATGTAGTGGGGGCCCTGAAAGTAGAAGTTACAACTGTCCTTGTCATAGCCATCGGTGCGAAATCCAAACATGTCAAAACCGTTTCTGTCCAGGCCAAAGGCATCAAAGCCGTACTTGTTGTATCCGTCTTCAAAGAGCTGGTCCATGACCCTTTCACTTTCCGATGAGACAAAGGTCCGGTCTCTTTTCATCCCAAAGGACGTAACATTGGACCTGTTGAACCCGTAGCGGTTGAACCCAAATATATCATACCCATCGACATCCATGTGGTCGCGATCGAAGCCGTCAATGCCAAAGCTATGCTTATTCCAGCCCATTTGGTCATAACCATTCCGGTCATAGCCTTGTCTGTTGTAACCCTTCTTGTTGTACTCACCTTGATGGTTGGCGGTTACCTTTTTCCCAAGGTTCTTTCTGCTATAGTCATACTGGTCATAGTCATTAGAGTCTACACTGTACCTGTCATACCGGTACTTGTCTGGACCGGATGTTCTTTGTGGTGAGGTAATGTTGCAGGGGGCACCCAGGGTGATAGGCACATAGAGCGTACAGAGCTGTTTCTGGGCTTGCAGCATATCATCCGGAGCCACATTGAAGGGCTTCATCTTCACATACTTCAACTCTCCAGGAAACTGGGAGGGTGAGTCACGCCCACGTTCCTGCCACTGCGCCCACAGCTTGTCCATGAAGGCATAGTGGGACAAGAAGACAGGGTCATATGGGCTGAGTGGAGAGGCCATGTGTCCCCCCACCCAGAGGTGGAAGAGTGATGAAACCGCCCGGATCTGGTTGGAGAACTGACCAAAGTCCTCCTCCACCAGCAGCAGCTGCAGGTTGACAGCGTCTGGCAGGGAGACGGAGGAGTTGAACCTCCGCCGCAGGCAGGGCGACCAGCTAGCCTCCCCCTGGAATGGGTGGTGCGAGACACAGTCTGTTACAGGTTCCCCGTTTCCCCCGAAGAAATTAGCCTGCCAGATAGCAGAAGTCTCCAGGGAACCCGCATCCACGGCCCACTCAAAGTAGGGGATGGAGATTTGGCAGGACGAGGCCTTCTGCAGCTCCCGCTCCACCTCTTTCAGGAAGTAGCGGTGCCAGGGCAGGAAGAATTGCCCATTGGCCTGTGGCATATAATCAGCGCGCATTCTAGTGAAGCTTTCCCAAATTCCTGATAGCACCATGGCAGGGGGAAAGGGAGGGGACAGAATATTATTAATCGGTCTTAATACCAGACACAAGACCTTTAATGCTTTAATCCCAATTTCTTTCTGTACTCCCCAATTTGAAATTCCTAACTGCACTTATCAGCCCTTTCCATGCAATGTCCTCAATATGGAGGGGTGTGCTAAAGCATTGTGCCTAACACACAGTTTTTTCACAGCTCAGCTGGGTTGTAGAGTTATTTTTCTGGAAAATGCTCTGATGGACAACAAAAGATAACAGAACATCGATTGACCACAGGAGTTGCTATTGTGTGATGACATATTTTAATGACTAAACCCTCTCTCTATGGGTATAATTCTGGCTAATGGTCCTATCATAAATAATCACTCTTAACTAGATTTGTCTCAGCGGGAACCAAAGCACTGATATTTGTTGAGGATAACGTTGCTTATTCATACTGTGTGTATTCAAACATAAACAGGTCTAGGACTGAGGGTATTTTAGTCAGCTACACTCACATATCTGTAATAGACAAATTACATGAATTGAAGTGATATGATACCTGGTGTAGAATAAAGTTTCCTGATGGCATGCTGATACACCTCTCTCTCCCCAGGGGTCATATCCCGCACCTCCTTGCGCTGAGTCAGGTGTTGGCAGGTGCACTCCACAGATCCCATGTAGCTGCACACACATGCTTCACAGGCATGCTCAAAGGTGTCCCCAAAAAGGTAGGAGTGCCCATGGAAGGAGCAGCCACAGCTTTCTCTGCACTGCACGTCTTCGCAGCTCCGCCCTACAGAGAAGCTGACCACCTCCTTCTGCACGCCTTCCTGATTACGCAGTTGGCACTGGGCCAGAGACACATGCTCACAGCTGTACGCAAACGCTGTGTTGAGCCCCAGATAGTTAAAGCCGTGATCATTTGTGCCGCTGCAGTCAAAACCAGCCCTGTTGAAGCCCTTGCGGTCATATCCACTCTGTCCGAATTTGGAGCGACCGTCATGTTCGCCCTTGCGATTATAGCCGGTCAGGTTGAACCCAGTGTCTCTGTGAAACCCATCCCTGTCGTAAGCGTTGCAGTCAAAACCATACTTATCAAACGTCCTCCCGTCCCTCAACCCACTGAAGACTTTCCTGTTGAGGCCGAAGAGAGCTGGACCCACCCATTCCTGGTTCTCGGCCTTCCTTCTGTGCCCATGTCGGTCCAGGTTAGAGAGGTTGTACCCGTGTCGGTCATAGCCTTCTCGGTCAAACCCCACCGAAAAACCCAGGTGCTTGGGCTGCCGGTAGCAGCAGGCTCCCAGCATGCACTGCTGCTGACAGGCATGGAGGCTCTCGAAATTGTTGTCATTCCCTCCACAGCCACTATAGAGGAATTCCTCACACTTGGCAGTGAGGGAGCTGTAAAACCAGCGGCGTCTGGGCTCCTGCTTGCGCCTGCAGTGGCCCTCCATCTTTGGCAATGTGCAAGCCTATGGGGCACATAAGCTGGATGGAGGCCTCAATTTACTCAAGAGAGGAAATCAAAACTCGCTGCTTTCGCTTTGGGGTCCAATAACTAATTTTGTTATTGTTTAACAGCTGCAGCTGTGACATAACTACACTGCTGTGGGCCACTCACTGAAGGACACTGATCTTCCAAAGAATGCAAAGACTGCATGCTAAATTTGGTAAATACTGTACTTGCATCCTAATTTCCATTTCCAGGATCCATTTGGGAGCACTATAAACTGCTTTGTCCAATAAGAATGTGGAATTTGATAGATGCCTGCAGTACTGAACTATCAATTTGAGTTGACCAATATTAAAGCAAAACAGCACAATATTTAAGTTGAGTTTGTGAGTTAACAATCATACAGTATTGTGACAAATATCCCATACTAACCTAAAATGTACAAATGTCTTTCATGAATATTAGTTTGTTCCAATATAATGATCTACTGATACACCTCTACGTATACACAACTGTTATCTAATCTTACTCATTTTAATTAACAATATTATTAACAACAGAAGAAACTTGCCACAAAATTAGTCAATTTGGGAGGGTGCACACAGGCATTTTGAGAAACATTTGTTGCAGTTTTCGATCCACCAGCTGTACTGTGTAGTTCCTATGCTGGAGGAAAGTGCAACTGATAAAAGCTAGGTTCCTGGGATAACCTCTGTCCCGGAATGATGTTACGGTAAATGATGCATTTACACAGTCACGGTCAAATCCCATTTATCAGCACATACCCAGACCGGAGGGTGCATCAATTGACTTACTGGGATGTACAACATTGCAGAATTTGCCTTTTTTTTTAAGAAAAACAAGAGGCTCTAATCCCATCATTAAAGAAGCAACATGTAAAGTGTATTTTATATTTTTGGTCATGTTAAAAATGAAAGCACCCTTCATTTATTTAATTATGCTAATTAAAGTACTCTTATTAGCAAGATAACAACCTACAATCCCCGACATAGATCAATTTTGTCACGTAATCCAACTTATCTTAAAGAGCCAGACTGGAACTAAAAAACACTTTATTACAGATCTTGCTTATTAGGATTCAACAATTTCATAAACTCTCATAGCTATGGCTATGCAACACCCAATGACACTCTGGTCATACTCAGATATTGCCCTGTAAATCCGGTTTCAAATCTAATAAAACCAGCACTGGGCAGAGTGCAGTCATGACAAAGTAACATAGAATTACTCGGAAGCAAGCCAGATTCAACTACTCACAACCAAAACACAGTGTCAAAGAATAAAACACAGAAAGACATATTGAAGAGTTTCAAGGCCCAAAAATGTTGTATGTATCTGGTTATCTCTCACATGAATCATGTGGTTAATATTTAATGAAACCTAATAGGAGTAAGGTTTAAACAGTGATGTTTCAACAGATCTAAGCAAACCATATCCATGGTACTGCAGAATACTAACAAACCTGTTACAAGCAGCTAGCGAACAAAAGAGAGATATAAGATTGGTGTACCTGGGTCAGTGTAAACTACATGCAGCTAATCTATAATACAGAAGGAAGATGGAACATTTGTGTGCAGTACTTAGATCACTACAAGCACCTAATCTACAACATAGAGAGAACATAGGACTAACCAGGGTCAGATTGCTGTACTACAAGCAGTCTACAGAGGGGGAGGGGGGAGGGGGTTCTGTACCAAGGTTGGGTTTAGTCCACTACAAGCACCTATTCTACGAAACAAAGGGTGTATTGGAGACTTTTGTACCAGGGTCAGTAGAGTCATCTATTAGCAGCTAGTCTACAACACGAAGGAAGGTTGAAGAGTGCTGTACCCAAGGCAGTTTAGAGAACTACGAACGACTAATCTACAACACATACTGAGGCTGTACCTGGGTCACTGGTCTCTCACAGAAGCGCCCAATCGCAGAGGGTGGGCAAGAACATCTAAATCCCAAGAGGTGCTGCCCAGGTTCAGAGGTCAAAACCTGGCACAAACCTCCATTTAGGCAAGGATTGGAGAGACACGGATCTGCAAGGAAACCGGGTTGTTCAGAACCCTTCTGAGTTTAAGAGTTGAATGCGTCCTAAAAACACACTCCATAGCTACGCACCAAGAAAAGTTAAATCAGTCGACAGACTACACGGAGCTGCCCATAAAGCACCAGAACACAATGGAATGATGAATGGATGAGGTAACAAGTGAATGAATGAATGGCCACGATGAAAGCAGGAATGTGTCAACAAAAACATGAAGGATTATCATCTCAAGCCCTGCAACTAACCCTGGATACAGTTGGCTGAACAAGAGCTTTTCTTTCAAACCGTTCTGAAATTAGCCATTGCGAAACACACAGTATCTCTTGTGATGTTATTCTACACACTGAAGTAAGAGAATACAATTCGTTTTTCAGATAGAAATTCTGGGATAACCTTCGTCCAAAGTGCCTCTGGTGTTTGATGCAACCCCAGTTTCAGAAAGAGCATGATCCAACTATTAGATACATGATGACTCAAATCTGATGAACTGCAAGCATAGAGAAGCTTAGTTATAACTGGATCAGAATGAGTGCACTTTTAACTAAATAAAATCTCAATCAAATGTGAGCAGAGATGCTGTGTAACCTCCTCAGCATATTCTCTCAGTGGCTGCTGAAAAGTCCTTGTTGTGGACTATTACATCTCCATTACAAAAGCGTGTTCCATTAGCCCACAAACAGCCTGCTGTAGAGTGGAACTGCTCATTCAGTGGAGCTCTTTGGCTCAGTGAAACAAACGGGACTCCAGCCAGGGCAAACAACCATGCCTCTCCCCTATGTGTGCTTTGGAAACCAAAGCCGAACACTTGGAACATTTAGCCGGATGAATCTGATGAACAACTTCCTATAACTTACAGAGGGCGACACAGAGTCGTGCTCCACTGTGTCCTTGGTGCTGAAAAGTCAGTGAACACCAAACCCAGCTCACCTGCGCATGCTATAGCTGCAAGGTGCGCAGGCAGCAGGCCATGGAGACACAGCGGAAGAGGCTGTTTTTGGGCTGTAGCCGGGGTAACTCACCATCACTGACAGCACACTGCACCTTCCCGGTGACGCACTCGCAGGTGGAGCCCTGGTCCGTCTCCCAGCGAGCCCCCTCCTCCACCTCCCGCTCCTCCCAGGTGCACGTTGGCCGACGGCACTCGCACGTCTCCAGGTACTGAACCCGCGACACCAGGTCCGTATTCTGCACAAACAGAAGTTGGACCACAGGGCATTACCTAACGCGGCTGCCAGGGGTCGGCTGAACTTAGGAAATTAACTGTAATTCAGTCAAGTCATTGGTAAATTTCCTCATTTTATTGTACTCAACGAATTTCAACTACTTTATCAAAACTGTCTTAAGAACTGTCTGAATGGAAATGGAATTGTCCACAAACATAATTAATGCACCTGATAGGGTTCTGCAATCTGAAATAAATTTTGCCTATAAGGATAGCCCGGAACGTATGTACAAATGTACGTATGTGACTGAAAGGTATAAGGTAAAATATTTCAATCAAAATAGATAATGTTTTGTTTTGTTTTTTTGGGTAGCTTGACTGAGAACCCATGCTCATTAACATCAACACCCTGTTAATGTGTCCCCCAAGTAGTGTAGCCTGCATGTCTTTGGATATTATAGCTCAGGACTTCAATGAGGTCCCCAATTATTTGGACAGTGGCACAATTTTTGTTCTTTTTGCTCTGTAATCCAACACATTGGATTTAAAACAAAGAAATTAATGAGGAGGTTAAGTGCTGATTGTCGTTCCTACATGGATCACCCGTGGATGTGCATACCCTCAAATTGAAGGCAACAGTCTGCACATTAACATAAGCATTGCTTCATTTCAAATCCAGTACAGAGTACAGAGCCAAAAGAACAGAAATTGCACCACTGTCCAAATACTTATGTGGATTGCAAACACTGTATGATTTGCGTCCCACAGTGCAGTGCATACCTGAGCCTTGACCATGTCCAGCATGGTGCTGAGACCATCAACCAGCTCCTCCAGCCTCCGAATCCTCTCCTCTGGGTTCAGGGGCTTTGACCCCCGCTGCGACCCAGGGGGGCCCAGGTGAGTGCGCTGAGGCTGGTCATGTGCTGAGTCAGACTGCGGCTCCAGGTGCACGCTGGGATCTTTCCCGTAGGGGTCTTCCATTTCAGTACTGGGAAGGGAGTGGGGCATGGAGTCTGAGGTAAAGAAGAGTGGACAAAGTTATTTTAAATGTATGCACCATGTATGCAGCAAAATCATATATTTTCATCTTGCACATAATGTGATATCAGACTGAACTGATAATCAGCAAAATGCATACAACTCCTCATCACCACTTCGGAGTACTAAATTGTTGTCTCCTGATCATTAATACAGACATTTCTTCTTTACAGGAGTCACAGAAAACCAGAGTGTTAGTCGGTATATTAGCTTATTCAATGGTTATGACTGATTGTCTCTGTGAGCCCCTCACTGCTCATGAAGCAGATGGCTTTACAGTAATGCCAATCTCCTTTAATCTCTAGCTTGCACCCTCACACTCTCATATGCTTTTCTACTCAACTGACAAAGTCCCACTGTGTGCTCACAGTGCTCGCTATATATAGTGACACATATGTGGATGCACTATGTGTATATGAGCGATGTTGCCTGAGGTATGTATGTATGTATGTATGTATGTATATGTACTTAGTATTTTGTCATCCACCTTATTCTCAAGTAATTTACACTCCTTCCCTCACTCTTTTGCTCACACAGCTTTGGATCAGGAGGTAGAAACAAGCCTGAATTTTTCATAATAAGAGCTGTATTTCTTACAGTAACAGACACAGTGACTCCCAAAGGAATTATAGGTATGACCCCAAAGGCCTGCAAGGGGACATTTCATTTCCTGTTTATTCCTGAACCTGCTCTGCACGGACACATTATGAAGAATGACTGAGTGTGTGTGTGTGTGTGTGTGTGTGTGTGTGTGTGTTTGTGTGTGTGCACATATGTGGGGAACCCAAGAAGAATCATAGTGTGTTCATCCTGTTTCCTGAATGATTTGACATTAGAATGCCAATGTAAAAAAAATCTGTCTTCCCTCAGATGCACAAGACATTTCATTTTCATGCTACGCACAGAAGATACACCAACAGTACCAGCCTTCAAATTCTCCTTAACTATGCACTACAGCAACTATGTCCAGTGGACTAGGGAGACTAGACATGCCAACAGACTGCACACATTATGTATGTTGTGTGTGCTAGTGTGCAGCCTTTCAAATTCACAAAGGACTTGCAGCATTGGGACAGGCTATCAATCAAGACTAGAAATAGCAAACTGTGAAAGTACAGAAAAAAGCATAGATTTAAACAAATGTTCAAAATAGAGAGAAGGTCAAAGGTGAGAAATGAGCAAATGAAGACCTACCGTATCAGAAAATTGCCTGAAAGAAAGGGTATAAGGGATCGATTCCTTAGCGGTAAAATATCAGGCTGCCTAGATTTACAATCCTGTATTATTTCCAGTCAATTTACAAGGCCGTCATCCACAGAGACAGCATGTAGAATTTATTACCCTTTGAAGAAATGCATCTCATTCCTGACTGAGTAATGAGATGTGCTCCTCGGTGTGACCCAGTTGGCCATGCACAGCGAGGGACTGTGCGTCTCGCTGGGAAATACAGGGTCACAACCATAAAAAAAAGCCATTGCTGCTGAAATGCATCCTGTTAATTACTGTGACTAAATATCGCATTAAAACTTTACTGAGCCGTTTTTGTGTGTGTGCTGGCAGTCCATCTATCATGAGCTTGTGTTCAGTACTTAGGCACCGCAGGCTTAGGTATGCATGCCAACAAGTTATAAAGAGTAATATAATAAACTATAAAAATCTATCACACAGACTGCACAAAGAGCAGCTCTCTGACCCCATGATTAGATGAATCATTCTGCTTATTTTCACAAGCTGGTAAAAAGAGGACAGCAAGTTCACTGAGATCATCTGATTTAAATGTAGTTCTAGCAGATGTGGTTTCTCCACTTCTTCCTTCCAGCTGAAAAACTCACATTATACATGTGTTACTCATTACATCTGATTAAAATATTAACCCCATTTCACAAAAAGATGATACAGGCATAATAACAGATTAGGCTCTGAGCTGGCTGACTCACACGTATCTACAGTACAGCTTTTACAACAACTGAAACATTCCACATCTTCCTTTCTGCTCAAACAGTTCCAGCTGTGCTTTGACATTAAACAGTCTCATCTGTTAGCATGGAGAAAGATTCAAAGCTCGGCCTACTTTTGAACACAGCTGCAGACCACAAACAGGCCACGAAGACAAGGAACTTGAATGAAAATGTAATTTCATTGAAAATTAAATTAAGTGTACGGGGTCGGGTGCAACCCAGACTCGATTTAAAAGGCAACTAAAATGTCTGAACATACAGAAACCCGGACAGGAGACTGGGGTGACCCCACCATGTGTCTCACAGCAAATAAGAGTAGAATGCGGGTGGAAGTGAGGGGTCACATCACTGTGCATACGTCCTGATCTGAAAGACAATAAAAGCTTCCTGGCCTCCCACCACCCTAAAAATAACTCCCCACTTGACAACAAGGATAGAAAATGAAAGTGGTCACATCAAAGAAAAGCTGGAGCTGACTGCTGGTAGTAGTGCAAAGGTCACACCCCTCGTCAAACAGTGATGCACTTACGGAAAGTAGGAAAGCTACATTCTTTTGTCCTTCCATGTGTTTCTGCATACGTGTCTGCCTTCTTAGTTCTCTAAACTGTGTTTGGCCTTAATAAGCTGCTCCTGTATGTAAAAAGATAGCTACGGTCCAGATTGTTAAATTAAAAGTGTGCAATAATTTGTGCTATAATCTGTTAGCATTTCACCTCTAGTCAGATTGTATGTATAAGTATATTTTGTATGTTACAAAGATTGATTCCACATTTCATTCTTAAGTAACATTCAACAACAAAAAATAGGTTTCTTAATTAAGCATTCCGGCTTCACTTGTTATTGCATTGTAAATCAATGTGATGATTAATTTACATAATTAGAGGTTACTTCAGCAAGCTGAGTATGGTTAAGGGCATATGCATCCATTGATAGTGCTTTGCTGGAATATCCCAGCATCACTCTACAGCAGTCTAATGGCCCACTAATTGAAATCACATAACTAAGAGCTCTTGGATTGCAGAGAACACAACTTGAGAAAACACCCAAAAAAAGAAAAAGGCAAGTCTGGGTGCACGCATGGGTAGGGGTGTGCATCCTTGGGTGAAAGCATGTTTGACTGTGCGCGTGGTCTTCGGCCAACTGTCTACCCAAGGTGCCTTTTACCAGTTAGGTTGCGATTACACCCTATTTTACATTCTTCTCTCTATTCTGGATGCCAAAAATAATTATAGGCCTGTCCTATCAGTGTCCTCCGACTACTTTCTCCTGTAATTGAAGAGATCCCAGGCACCCTTGTGTGGGAGGAGTATACATTCTGCACAGCTGGTGCTGGAAAAGTGCAGGGGACCCAAATCACAGGGTGATAAGTAAGGCAGTAAGTTATCATCGATGGCTGAGAAAATAGTCAGTCAATAGTCAAAAGCCAGGCCCTGAGTTTCCCCATAGTTTTTTAGTACATAATATAGAGCTTCATCCTGCCAAACAACTCAAAGGTATAAATAATTCAATTACAAACATCAAAGTGAACTGTACCTGATAGATTTTCACAGTGCCATGGACGTCTGATGTAACCACTGGTGGAGACTTCTGCTGTTTGCCAGTAACCCTGAAAAGAAAGGTGTCCACATTTTTTTAATGTCTCCGAGATCGGTAACATTCCTCTCAAATTCTCTGAGGCTCCTTTGACACAATACAGTGTAATGTCACTTTGATGCATTTAGGTTTCCTCCACCATTCTGTATGGGTCTTCTAGCATTCTACAATGTGCCTTTGGTGGACCATAATAATAATTTGTATGTTTGGAATTCTTTAATGTTTCTCATTCAAGTTCATTAATGTAACCTTGAGAAGATTTTCACATTATAAAGACCAAGTCCAGTTTTTTAACAAACCAAATTAAGTACAATAAGTGAACTATACTGTATGTATAAGCATATTTTGCATGTTACAAGACTGCACATTGCACATTTCATTCTTAAGTAACATTCTACAACAATAAGTAGGTTCCTTAGTCAAGCATTCCTGCTTCACTTGTTATTGCATTGTATGCAGAGATTAGGAAAAAATGGGGTTTTAATTCCAGTAAAAATAAAATGAACTTTAACTACACTATGCAAAATAACCTAGTGCTTTAATCTTGTACCATTTTCCACATACATTGCAAATAATTTAACCAAACTATGAGAACCATATTAAGCAACCAGCCAACAAATTAGCATTTGCATGTGGCATTTTTCGGAAAAGACAACTTCTCTCTATTAAGGCATTGAACTGAAGTTTATTTTGTGACATTTCCTGGTTGTTTATCTCTACATTCCATAAATAAGGAGTTACCAGCTATCTCTGAGTTCATTATCCGCAGAGCAAGAAGGCTGGTCGGCTCTGTGTGAACTCTCTCTCAGAGGTTTTTGCCAGAATCCCACACACCCCGTCCCTCAAGTTCCCCCACTCCCACTCTACCCAAACAGAATACAATAACAAACCTAACAGCCCTATTCTGAATACCAGCCCCCTCAGTTCTGCTGAGTTTCAACAGATCAGCACCAGAGCAAGAGATAGCTGGAAGCACTTTCTGCCTCTGATCAGATCAACTTCAATTATCATGTTCCCTTCCGGTTTGCAGAGCTTATCTAATTTCACTCAGATGCATCAGACACACTGTGGCAGTGCTCCAAACAGATTTTAAAACATAAAACTTCCTTTGAGGAAACAAATAACTAATAATTAAAAAAGGAATAATGAAGTTCATATAATTCATAAAAAAGGAAGTGTCTGAAATCTTTACTGGGCCGAATGTAAACTCACCGTGTTCCGAACAGAACACGGGGAAGCGGCCACTTCCACCAGAAGTTAACATCTGTTCAATGGTAGTTCTTCTCCTGAGGAATGTGGTTTATGATTATGGTTGCTTATTGACTATCTCAGACACTAAAATACTTTGACTGATGTGAATTGGACCAATAACTATAGAGAAAACAACAAATAACTGCACAATGATCCTGTGCTCAGAAGTCTGTGTTAGCTCACAATGATCCGAACACCACCGTATACACCTACCCGTTTCATAGTCTCTCATTAGCAACAGCTTACCCACCACAATGTCACAGTGGAGCACTATTACCATGTCACTGTATGCTGAATTTGATCGGGTATGTGACTTATACCAAGTTTTTATGATAACGGAAGGAATTATACTATACACACAAAAACCAAAGTTGATCTCAACGCAATTTTTTTGTTTTTTGTCATAAAAGTTGTACTGTTCAGATCATGGTGAGCTAACTTGGTGAGTTTACATTATTCGATTCATGACATCCCGAATAAGCAATAACTTATGGACCAGTCTTATTTCTACGACATAAAGAAGAGATTTTTAGCACTCTGAGTTATATGATGATATATCCGGCCACTGTGTGACTCACCATGAACTTACTGGCCTTGTCACCGGGCACACTTGCAAAGGTGATCTCCAGGTCAATGGGCAAGGTGAGGCTCAAGACGTCTTCACTCCTCGTTTTCTCGAAGACGATGGCCTCCTCGCAGTCAATGAAAAGCGAGATCTTGTGGGGCTCCAGGTTGAGGGCGACACGGGCCCAGCGGTCATTGGAGAAGGGCGTGCCACCAGGGAACAGGATACTGGCGGGCTCCATGCTGTGAACGGCCCGGTAGTCCAGACGCAGCTGGTTGGAGCGGGTGCTGGAGACCAGCTGGAGAAGCGGGTGGCCGTCCTTCTTCAGGGCGGCCGGCGAGATGAAGGATATGAGGGCGCCGTCTGAGTTCTTGGCCTGCTGGGCCACAAAGTGGAACCCGATGGAGCCCTGCATGGTGCTGAGGAAGTAGATGGAGAAGTCCCTGGGCAGGGTGAGGTGAGGCACCCTCTGACGGAACTTCCAGGCTGGGATGCCTGGCTCCATGCCCTTGGCCTTGGTCACACCCTTTATGGACCGTGTGATATTCAGAGCTTCTAGAAGATCAATGACTGGAAATACAAATTGAGCTTGTTAATGTGTAATTTGCTTAATTACGATTGGTAAGTGATACTGATAGTGATACTGGCTAAAAGAATCAGACCTGGGTCAAATACGTACTTCTTTTGGATTCAAATACTTTTCTGCGCTCGATGGATCTTGCATGGTGTAACTGAGCCAACCAAGAGCATCAGAAGGTGGGGTCTGCACTTTTTCAGAGTATTCCATACACCAGACAAGCTCAGTAATGTGTAGAAAAGATTTGAATCCAAAACAATTACATATTTGATCCAGGTCTGAAGAGAATAACTATAAGATGTTATGACATAATATAAAGGTACTATGGCATATTATAATTCACATGAGGCAGGTCCACAGATCATTATCATCATACATCATCAGCATAAAAGCTGAAATAAGGCAACAACTGTCAACCAAAGGAGTTCTTGTCTATACATTAAATTAGCTACTGACCTCTGAAGATGATAACAAACGCTGGTTACAGTTCATGTTCAAAATTATGTTCAAAAGCAACTAAACCTCCTGCAAGTAGGCTACTTATCAGAGTTTTGCTGATTAACAAAATGTACAGTCTTTGAGACATTAATTGGAATATGTACAGTGAATGCCTGCAGTCAGTATGTGTCCTCCAACACAAACTGACAACGGACCCCAGAGTGGCACTTTGTGCTTCTTTGTCTTTGCTGTGTTTGGGGGTGGAGGGGTCTTTCACGCACCAGCGCCCCTCTCATGAACATCTGTGTGGTCACAGCGAGGGGCCCAGAGTCCAGAGCAAAATCCTGCCACTTTGTAGAGGCAGAACTTTGACCTTTTCTCACATTCAACAGAACTGGCCAGAGAGAAACAGTGTGCAGTAATCCAGAAATCTGTGAAAGAAAGCATCACACTCCATCTGAAAGTACCATGAAAATGAAGAAAACAGGGCTTGTATAGTGTGTGCTCCTACTCCACCATCGCATAGTTGCGTGGGCAGGAACACTAGTATTACACCTGACACAGAACACTGGTGGCAGTATAGTCACAGAAAATCGCTTTTATACAAAGACCCTTCTGTAGTCAAGGATTGTGTGTAGGCATAGTCAGCACTGAAGTGTTCATAAAAGTGTTACTTGATAACAAAAATCCAGAAGACAAAAAATAAGATGCTTCAACCAGACACATGCATTGTATTCATGATCTGGTTCTGCTAAGATCCCATTAAAGTAGTGTATTAATCAAGTAATACAAAGTTTACAGAACTTGGGAAGCAAAGTAATGAATTTTCATGCTGTGAAGCAAAACTGTAGTCTTGAGCTTCTGCCAGCTCTAAATATACTGAAAATATCTTCGCTGATCTCAACTGTAGCGCATCTGAAAGACGAGCGTCTCCTGCCAAAACCAAGTTCAGTGAAATTTATGCTTCTCGTTGGGTCAGTAAAAAGTAATGGGTATTAAAAGCTGATTGTTTTTCCAAGTCACCACCTGTTCTGCAGTGGTTTATAATGGCCTCAAGTGTGCCAATCCTTAAGCCTGATGGACACCCACCAACCAAATTTGCTTATATCCTTCAGCACATGGTTTTATCAGGTGGTACACTGAGAAACATGCATTTTGAGCTGTACTTTAGATGCCTGTTTCCCTGCTCTGATTAGGACTGTTGATATAAAAAGCCAAAAACAACTGCTACAGCAGGCAACTGCAAACATCTTTGGGCCAAGGACTTGAGAACAAACATCTGCTGCTCATGACCCCAGCAGATATTTCAGATCAGTCATATAAGCCTTGTATGGCAATCGCCTTTTAAAAACTTAATCTCAGGGTTTTGCTGAGTCATTATAACGGAACACACAGTAAATAAGAAATCATATTCCTTCAGTTTAGCAAGAACGTTTTATTGGGCAATTTAAGTGTCTTAAGGAGGAAAGAGCAAAAAGAAGAAGCAGAGCTCCAAACCATCCACTCTATTTTTTTCTGGTTAACCCACCCTATCCACAATGTCTCAGACCACCCTGTTCTATATGCCCCCACCGCCCTCTGTATCTGTCCACCCTGTCCTATATACCTGCTTGCCCAGTGCCCCTGCTCACCAAGTTCTATATGTACCTGCCAAACCTCTTTCATTTGTTTCTGCACACCCATGCAAGTCCACCCTGCCCTATGTATCTGTCAATTCTGTAACATATTCCCCTACCTATCCTACCCTGTTCTATGTGCCCCCCATCCACCATATCTTACATCTCCCTGCCTGGCCTATCACCAAAGTCCATCTCCAGCAGATGTTCCATATATGTCATAACACTCAGTCTGCTCCCAACTGTAATTACTGCCAGCGATTTTCTGATTTTCCTTTCCAGTCCTGTATCACGTTAAAGCAGCTGTTGCACTGTGCTAAAGTGAGGATGACATCACCTCAGGAACAATGTGCCCTCTCGGAGGCACAGTTGCCCACTTTGGAGAAACCGGCATGGAGGAATTTCAATCTTCGTGACAAACTCGCTGCACAGATCCACCATGCGCCTTTTCATGGCCCCAACATGCTCTCAATGGTGGAGCAAATGACTATTCCCTCTGCAACTGTGAAGGCAGCGAGAGATTGTAGATATTCCCATGATGCACAGAGGGCCGTAAGCTGCATCTCTTGGACACACGCTACTCTCATTAGGCTCCATCCCTACAGGAACTAGACACGTGGACCCCATTAGATACACAGGAAGCAACAGCCCACAGGCAACCAGCGGCAGGCAGGAAGAAGACCAGCCCCCAAAACCAGCAGAGAGTTTTATACCAACACAATAAAGTTATAAAGTTATGAGGCGATGGTAGTGGTACTTTTTGTACAAACTGTTGTTCGCTAGGTTAAATTTATATGTATTGATTATGAATGGGCCTCAGTGCCTTGTTGGCGATACTCCATTTCTTTATTCTTGACAACACTGATGTTCTCCATTACTGTATATCACTCTCGATAAAAGCATCTGCCAAGAGATGATAACTGTAAATATTTGTGACTTTCCAACAACCATTTTGGGGGAACTGTCCAACCCATTTTATTTGTTCTAATGCACTTCACATTTCTATGATATCCATTTACTATTACATCTTGCCACTCTATTACCAGGTTCCCCTGAGATTTCATTGGGGAGTTTTTCTCCCCAAAAGGAGTTTTTGTTTTTACTTCATGCACTTTCTATTGTGGGGGTTCAGGTCTAGTGTTTGTCCTTCTGCTACTCTGTAAAGTGTCTTTGTGACAGTCTCTTCTGAAGGGCTACAGTATGAAAAGTGAATGTTGTTCTCCTCACTAGAGTGGTTAGCAACACTGGCATTAGAGAGAGTGGTAGTAACACTTATGTACCATTTGGAGGCAGAACTACTGTATCACTGTTACAGTAAGCAAAAACTCAGTGAATATGTATTCCTGAATGCTTAAAATATTTTCTCATCCTTCATCATTTTGCCAACATATTTGTGTTGTAGGATTAAGGACAAAGGCTGGTAACAGTAAAGGCACAAATGACAATACCAACAATATGTCCAGTTTATGAACATTTAAACAGGAAACAAAGGAAACGGTAAATATCATTGTCATATCGCAGAACTCATTAAAGCCAAAATCACGGTTTTTAAGTAGACATTTTTAAATAATGTAAAATAGTAGCCATTTGTTCCACTAAAGTTGTAATACTTTATATTATGTAACAATTTTTGCATAATATTTTGGAGAGGGGATAATTAGCTGCAATGTGTAAAATATCATTGTGTTTGAAAAATGCAACTCAGTTTACGACTTGGCATTAAATCTTCACTGTAGAGATTAAATGTGAGATTAAAAATTATACAGATTAAAAGTAAGTGTTTGTAACTCAACTGTATCTATAAATACGATGAACAGCAATCAGCGTACAAATAATGTGTGGAATGGCTTGCAACAAGAAAACATCCAAGATTTAAACGGATGGATATCCTTTTAAAAATGTACCATTTTCGTCGTCGTAATATTGGAGAGGACCGTCTTCTTGAGCTCGTGTTGCCAAATGAAAGTTCCAAAAAGCTAAGACACAGAACTGCAAGGACAGAGCTGTTCTGATCCTGGGGCTCCCCATTATCTTCACCCGAGTCTTCACTGCGCGGCCCCGCAGTTCCAAGGATCTAGCAAGTTATTAAAAGATCACTTCAAGATATTTAACGAGATATTAGCTCAAATGTAAAATAAGGCTCAGCCTTGCTGTTTTGAAATAGTTTCAAAAAAAGTGTGAACCGCTATACAATAGTTCTAACGCGCTGCATATGAGTTTTGCGGACTTTCCCTTTCCACGACTGAGCATCAATGAAACACGAAACATCTGGCGATCATTTTGCACAAAGAAACATAACATTTTATATTTTCTAAATAATGCGGCGATGTTACGAACTTAAGTCGTTGGTTCCGTCCTTTGTAATTAAAAATTTACTTAGTATTCGTCTCAGGTCATCCGTGATACTTCCATCCTGTCCCGGTCACTGTACAAGTAACCTACTTCAACTCATAAAGTTTTGTTTCCCAATGGGGGCAGGTCCCCCCCTTCATAAATGTTACGGATTCCTTAGGATCCACCTCTCAATTATCTGCAATAAAACCCGGATTGGAGTTTTGGACTGGAATGGGGCCAATAGCAGCTTTTGTGTTGAACAAATGAGGATGAATTTTTGTAACATTCGTTACTGACAATCTGTTATCTCTTACCTGTTTGTGAGCGTGATTGTAATATACCACTGCACATTCATTGGAATAGCAATCATGTATATTACATGTTAATTGTCACTTGAATATTTCACAAAGTTCAGTAATATAAATTGAACAGATGGGGTTAATTAAAAGAGGATTACCTAATATTACTGGTGCAGTAATGGAATAATCCCATTCTAAATGCTATGAAAACCAAGACAGTATTGCTGTACTATATTTTGACGTGTTGTTCATGCAGAGTACACATTTGGGTGTTATTAAATTACAAAGTCTCTTGGTCTAATTCCTAATCCCCACTCTCAGCAAAATCACTGCTCTATCCGGACTGTAATTGGAATCCTATGAACAAATTCTAAACTGTAGCCTTGTGCAAAATCGACCTGATCTATAATAATTACGCACATTAGTTGCAGTATGGACCAGGGTGCTGCAGCAATTGTTAGCAGTTACATGCATGGCCTTCACAGCCACTTTCATACCTGAAACTTCAGTCAGACAGATCAAAACCAGACACTGGAAAGCCTATAAAAATTGTTTATTGAACACATACCACCCATGTGAACATCTCAATATGCAACTACTAATTACAAATGGATCCTCACACACAAAGAGGTAGTGAGTTTGGAATTTTGCCATGGTTTTGAATAGGAACTGAGACCCATGGCTGCATGGGGCTTCAAACTGCGATGAAAGGTAGATAGAAGCACTAGATAGTTAAGCATACCAAAAATCACTAACCTTTAGATGGTCTGTTCTATTTCTTCATTTAGACTCAATATATCTACCATAGGGGTTAGATAGTCTTAGTAGTACTCCAAAAGACCATTTAAAAACAAAATGATAGAAGGGTCTAAGGTATTTTCACACATCATACTGCTATGCATATGCCCAGTTTACAATACAAGTGTTTTGTTTTTCTGAGTATATTTATCTTTTCCTTTTTTTCATGCTCTGATTAAATCAGTTGATGAAGAACGCTCTCTTCTGGTCTCAGATTTCTTAGATCAACACTGATGACCCTTCTATACCTCACGCAGAAGACCTGCAGGCAACAATTTGTGGTGGGCATAAGACACAAACGTTTAAAAATAAGTTATTAACAAGTGGAATGGTATAAGTTTTTAATTTACTGCCTTGCCTTTTTTTGAAGTACAGAGGCAAATACAGCAGTATAAGCCACTGGAATCACTTTGTAGTTGCCGTGGTAATTCCCGCTCCTTTTTTTTAATCTTCTGAAACCTTTTTTCTCTCTAAGCCGGAGTTTATTCTGTGGGTGATATTATGGATCAGTAGTGATTTAACTGCATAATGGTATGTTTGTGCTGAGCATAAGAATGACAATATTGGGAGCGGGCGAAGATTCTGAGTTTTCTGTGAAAATTGAGATAAACTGGTTTCACAGACACCCTGACACCGGTGTGGAGCTGATGTGCTAACGGCCCCCTACCTGAGTGGTGTGATCACATGATGCCTGGCAGTAGGAGGTAAAAGAGTGCACACACAACAGAGCGTTCTAGAAAATCCTGCTGGGAAGGAACAAACGGAGCTCCAGGTTCACTTACATGAGCAAGGGACTCTGAGTCTATAAATATTAAACAACATGGACAATCTCTATAAAATAGTCATGCTGTAGAATTTAACCAAGTTTTATTCTAATTTAATGAATTAGGAACATCCGGTTGGAGCATCACATCCCGATGTTCACTTGTAAATGGAAATGCAATTTTGCAATTGCAATGGAAAGACCAAAAATGACAAGCTACCAATGTTTGAAAAGATCAAAAATCCCGAGTGAATGATGTTGACTGACAGTCAAAGCAATAATTTCCCAGTAGACATGAACGAAAGCCCATCTCTAGGAGGGAAAGAAGGACAAACACACAGCTTTCATTCATAAGATGGCTGGAGAACTAAGAGGCTAGAACAGCTTTGTTTTGATGCTATGACCTATGCATTAAAGCTTTGCATGTATCCCCCATGTATCTGCAAAATGAAGTTATGTTTTTGTTCTGTATAGATGTCTTTGTTTGCTGAACTATATGTGGTCTCTGAATGTGAATAAGGATCTGTGTATGTTCTACTAATGTGGATGTGTGTTCTGGGACTACTCTGAATGTGTTATGGCACTGGAGTATGCACACAAGCCCAAGCCCCTCTCATATGAACCACCACTTTGAGTCAGTATTACAAAGACATGTGATCTTGCTGAGAATAGCTGTAGCTGTCGGGCAGCTGTTTTTTTTTTGCTCACTTAAATGGCATTTCCGGCACAGTATATTTGTGACTATAAATGAAAAAAGATGATATCACACAAAAGAAATCGGAGATGGCCCAAAAAAACGGAGATGCTAGGGAATTGCATGGGTCCACATAGGAAAATTATATACTTCTCTATTTGTATGGGAGTAATAGCAGTAGAATATAAGGTTAATATACCAACAAATGAATAAGGTTGAATAGCTGAACAGTTATCTTTCATCAAGGCTATTAAGTAAGAAGCAACAGCGGTGAGGCAGGATGTAAGGGTGTGTTTCCGAGTGCTGATATGGCCCAATCTGATAAGTGCATTCATGTTATTTTAAACATTCAGATGTTTGGTCTTTGCACTGAGGCAAAACCTGATGAATCGCTTTGAAGATGCAGAAAAAAAAAGCACATAACAGTATGCAGCACAAGTCAACACAGAATGCTGTTTCATGCTTATCAGTTTACCAATTGGATTGTCATAGTGCATTTTAAACTGCATTGCCAAGTCTTCAATAAGGACAGCATGTCATATTTCTCCTGCAACAGCAAGCACATTGTTTCCCATTGGCTGGAGAGGAGAATTTTTTCAATTCAATTTTATTTCTCCTGCAGGAAGGAGTGAATCTCCATCGGCCAGTGTGGGGATTTTGGTCAGACGTGTGTGTTTCCCAGATATTGCCCTCACCCTACCCCCGTCTCTACACCCTCCCTGCAAGGCTTGGCATTTCACAGAGTGCATGCAGGAGGGCACATCTGTCACCAAACAGTGAAACAAGATCAAAGGTGATCAAAGACTTGGGGATTTCAATTCAAATGCAACAAAGTGAGAAGTGACAGGGCCTGCTATGCAGGACACATGGTTACAGGTTAGAAGGTCACAGGCTGTTGATCACTGCTGAAAAAAATCTGAATATCAAAGTTTTCAAACTCTCAGGAGCAGGGAGTGCAAGCTCCCCCTTGTGGTTTGTGTTGGTCATAGCTACTTTATATGTCTTTGTATTGTTTTCTTAATAGAAATGGTGTTATAGAAAAAAGATTATATGCATGTTATACAAAGAAAGGGGAAACTGTCAGTCCATAAAATATGTAAAGCTATTTAATTTGGCTACACACCTGCAGCTATTCACTGTTGCATATATTCCACTAAATTCAACTATATCACTAAAACACACTTTCCAGAGATGCATTGGATTTGGCAACTATACACTCAGTGATCATTTTATGAAGTAGACCTGAAAACCAACTTGTTAATGCAAATATTTAATCAGCCAATTATGTGGCAGCAACTAAATGCATAAAAGCTTGCAGACATGGTCAAGTGGTTGAGCTGATTTCCAGACCAAATGTCAGAACAGGGACAAAATATTATCTGAGTGACTTTGACCGTGGAATGATTGTTGGTGCCAGACAGAGATATTGCTGGATATATTTACAAACCATATTTTACCGAAGATGAAGGAGAAAAAGCATCAGAGCCATAAGATAAAAATAGAAAACAGTACCAACACTATACTATCCTCAAAAGCATACCCTACTATATAGTTGCGGGCTGCATAGAACTAGGTGGGCCAAAACTAAGGGTATTCACGATTGTGTGTAGTGGTCCAGCCAAGGCAAATGGGCGGACCAGGATACTATTTAGGTGGTCGTGGTCCACCGTTGCATACCCATGCATACCATTGCGGTCAAACAAAAATATGCCTGGGTGCTCATAGATTCCCATGGCATATGAACAGGACTTGTGCAGTGCTTTGTGCTCAGATGCACCCATGGTAGGCCAGGGTAGATACATAGTGTCATTGGGTGCAAAAAGCATGGGGCAACAATCCTTCTAGAATGTGATTACATGAAGTGCAAAATGTTCAATTAAAAAATTGTGAATAACTAATTGGACAACAGGGGAAACTGTGTGCTCTGCGGTGGTCGTTAATTTGTCATACTCCAGCAATAAATGACATTTGCGGTAAAACAAATTGATTTCATGCAAGTTAATCCCGTTTCATAATGTTGCAGCCAACTGGCTGTTCTGCGAGCACACGGCTTTGCCTTAATCTGCTGCCTCAGTTATTCTAAGGATCTAGGCAAATACCCGTTTACAGCAACAGGCTGTTCGTGGCAAGAAACCGCGCTGACACGCCGATGTCAGTCGTGGCCCTCCAGCCAGTTTACGCTCAGTCGAGCTCTGGTTGATTTCGTTCTCTCTTCTAGTTCTTGTCTCGGAAATGCGATCTTAAGTCTGGAAAAACACACGTCTCTTCCATCGGATGTTCTCTGGAAAGCTGTCCACGCGTTTGCCACTTTGAAACAGCCGGTAGGATATGCTACGGACACTGAACCGCAGGCATGCAGGGACCGAGGGATTTCTGGAAAAGACGCGAAGCTCTCTGATAACGGACGCAAGAACACTGCAAGTCAAGTGCTAACTCTCTATGTCTCACAAGAACATTGTAAGTGCAGACTCTCCATCTCTGTATGTGTGTATGTTCTGCTGGGAGACACATCGATTCTGTGGGTGGCTTAACTCTAATTAGGTGGATGGGTTGATTTCTGGGATTTCCTAAAATCTTTGAGGTTTCAACATTGTTTTACTGTTGTTAATGTAGGAAACAAATCAGAAACAACTGGGAAAACGACTGTGAGAGTTGGGAATGACACTTGTAGATGTCAGAGGATTAGAGTACAGTTGTAAAAAGCTGCTCAGTAGAGAGCTGGAGAGAGCAGGGTGAAACATGGGGAGGGGCGGGGGGCTTTATATCTGAAGAGCTTAGAGGTTAAGTGACGCTGAAAACCCCTGTAACGCTACAGCAATTCTCCATGGAGAGTAATTTTTCTGTAACAATACATTGCATCTCCTTGGTGACCGCTGTTTGTTATGGGGTGAGGCTAAATAAAATGACATGGCAGTTATGATACGTTTGAGTCTTTTGGAGTTCATCTTGTTCTGACAGTCAAAATGTAAACAATTAAAGCATCAATGTACAGGTAATTTACAGTCTTATAACACAAACATTGTCATTATTAAACATTTAAATTTCAGATGTGAAAGTAAAGTAGCAAGGCAAAGTAGCAAAGCAATCACACTGGTGTTTTTATGAGGAAAAGAATCAGCATGTCCTAAAAGTTTAACACAAAAGCTTTCATTATTACCGTGTATTCTGTTAGGACAGGAGCCTTTTGATCACCCGTGTCTTGTTTATTTACTGAAGCAACAGCAATGGGACTGTATAAAGGGATTTTCAACAAAGCGTAATAATTGACCATCCTTTCCCCTAAGTGTGCTAATGAGTTTAGGCTTTCGTGCTGAAAGGAATGTGTGAGTGTGTGTGTGTGTGTGTGTGTGTGTGTGTGGATGGCAGGGTTGAGGAGGCTGTTGAAGACAGGCTGTTATTATTGCAGTAAAACACTGATGCTTACCAAGTCAACAGACCCAGATGCAAACATACATGTGCATTCATGAGGGGGGGTCATAATGCAATTAGATTTCAGAGATTGTGTTATGATATTATTGATCCATATTCTGTCATAATCCTGTAATCTGTAGTTTTATCAGACTTGCATCCTGTGACAGTAAATCTCTAATCCCCAAAACCAGCCGCGAGGGACATAATTCTTCATGCATTTCACGCTTAGTGAAATTTGATTGCTTTAAACTTGTCCTAGCCTTCCCTCACCATGCAAAACTCTGCAGACTTATTCAGCTTATCATCTCATTTTATACATTAAGTGCAGTCTAACAGTCTCTGAGTAGTGTGTTGTTGTCTTGCAATGTGGTACACAAACAATGCTGACTCACTTATCCACAGCACATTTTGTGAATTAGCTGTATACAGTACAGTAGCTATGTAGTTATGTTTGTGAATCTTCTGTAAACAGTCGTCATGTCTACATCTGCCCCCTGAAGGGTATTTCTGATGTGCCAAACATCACCATGGTTCTTCATTATCATGAGAATTCATCAATTGTAAAGGTTTACCATGCCCTTCGTGGTTACTGAGCTCACTGGTGCTCTCTGTTCGTAGTGACGTTCTAAAGAGTTGTTTTTTTTATTTTTCTTGTTTCTCAGCCTCATAATGGCTTCCTTCACTGGCACAGTTCTGGTCCTCATGTTGACAAATGGTAATTACAGACTAAAGGCAATTAGAAGCCTAGAATCTAACACACCTAACTAATCCAAAACACCTGTGAAGCCATTTGTCCCAAACATTATTATTATTATTATTATTATTATTATTATTTTACTTTTCCCTTCCAATCTGTAATGCCCTACACGTTTCATACTAGTCCCTTGGCGCAATATTTGAATGACACATTAGCAAGCAAAAAGCATACAGTGAACCACTCCCTCATTTCATTCATGACCAGAGGGGTCACTGTTGGATGATGAGTCAGGCGATACCCTGCCAACTGACATGTTCCTTCCCTTGGCAACACTGTGGTCAGACATTATGGAGGGGACATTATAAACAATTATAATTGTGGATTCACTGTTGATGCTGAAGTTTCATGATGAAACCCTACTGTATGTCAGCATGCGCTCCCACATTTGTCCCTGAGCAAGGATAGATGTGAAAAGATAGCTCTCTGTGCTTCTGTCGTGCATATTACCATTGCTCAGCACACTGTATCTGTGGTCGTATATTCCCCGGTGAAACTCCCATGCACCCACACCTGTACAGTATAATTATCTAGGAGGTGTTGCTGCAGCTTATTTATTACAAGGCTATTGTAATAAAACATGTAGGTTCAAGTCATATTTCCTGCCTCAAAACATTACAGCTCAACCCCACACAGTCACTAGACTGACATGGGCTAATGTTAGGACAAGATGTTAGATCCTTAACAAGGGGTTCTATTCCAGCCCTGCAGGGCAATGGAAACACTGCCATTAGATGACACTGGGTGTATTGTCTGATCTGGGAAAAACAAAAACAAGAAAAGGGGGGAAAAGAAAGTCTGAATATTCTTTCATTTCCTCTCCCTTGCATTGTTTATGTATTTTATATCCTGTTTGCTTATTTATGCCATTCCTTCTACTAGAAAGAACAAAGGCACGTGTGCTTTTGGTAGGTAGTGTTTGTTGGTGCAGTGAAGTACGGGTACATTTTATGAACCATCCTAGAATGAAGATGCAGTATAAACCTGGCTTCACAGCAAGCATAAACTGATTGATTGATTATTAAATCACTTCGGACATTGTGTTATTATGCATGTCTAACACCAACTCCACATTATGATTCTTTGTTTCCCCACATGGAATATGAAATGCATAGAGTAAAATTGCTTATTGGAAATGTCTTTCTTCATTCAGGTACATGTGCTACCTTAATTGCAAATCGAACACTATCAAAACCGCTAATGCAGTTTTTGGAGTTCAGGAATTGAGTTTATTTAAGAATTGGGATATACTTGATGAAGTCTTAATATCAATTAAGGACTTAATCGAGAGCACACTGTTAGCCTTGTTTCTCAACCAAACATAGTAACACTGGCCATACAGATTATCAATTTATAGTCATACTATTTGCCAATTAACTACTAAGTGGCAAATGCTAAGTGGCATGCACACTTGGATTAGGATAAGAGTGGCTAATAATTTATAGAGCCCAATGCTTCAGTCAGTGTGTGAAACATTATTTATTGCCCACGACATGTGTGACAAAGCTTATGAGCAACAAAGGATGACATCTAGTGGTCAACGCAATGAAACCAGATAAATGCCTTTGCCCCACAGAATCACCAATCACAATGTCATCCATTTAAGGATTAAGTTCACGCCACTACCACTATGATGACAAACCAAATGCCAACTATTTTTGATATACTAACAGTATATGGTCATCAGACATTGCCTTTGCCTAATTGTTGTCTCAGAGAAAATGTGGGTTCATAATAGAAAAAATGGAGGCACTCTCTTGTATAAATATAGAAATGCCTTTAATGCCTTTTCTTGTAGATTTTTAAAGCGCCTTGATTTTTTCTGGTATCCACTAATTGAATGGACCGGTTTCAGTGAGCACCTTCTTTACAGAATTCTTCTGTTTTAGCATTGTGTCAGTGCACCTCTTTTCCCATTCTTTCCTCAAGGACATGTCATCTGGGTTTGAAGGGATTACACAATATGAGGGTCCATTAAAGGCCCTTTGGAGTGTGGGGCAGGGGGAGGGGTGAACTGACTAACCTCAGTGAAACCTGCTAGCAGCTTTACTGCTGCCTGGAGGCTATTAACAGTGTCCAAAAATGGGCTAATTGGTTTAAGGCATTTGAAAAGTCACGAGGTGAAAATGAAGAGTCAACAAAGGAGTGTGAGGACTGAAGGAAGTGGTTTTTTTTTTGTTTTCTGCTAAGTTACCCTTTTTCCATCTTTTAGCTGATATCCTGGGAGATCATTGATTGGCTGGGGTCCTGGTGTGTTGATGGCCATGTTGAAACTCTGGAGTGCACTACTCTGCCAAATGGCAATAATGATCACTCACCACACTGTCAAAGGTGATTTTTTGCTTTTTATTTCAAAGTTTATATGTCCAATGTGTCAATGTATTCATTCAAAAAGTGTCTTAACCGTAATGTAATATTTGAACATAATTAATATTGAATACATGAATACAATATTATAGTCTTCATTCTAAGTATTTATACATAATATTCATAAGTAGTGTTATAATGAAAGGCAATATCTAATGTGAAATCATTAAAGATGATTGCTGGCTTGTACTATTCTTAGATTGGCAGATGCATACAATGTTCTTCATTTTTCTTAATTTATTAATCTTTCTTTAGCAAACTTTTTTTCACAGCTGAAATATTTTTATTTACTAATGTATGAAATCAGCAATATCAAAGCTGCATTTTATAAGCTTCCAGTGCACATGTGAAACATAAAAATAAACTGTTTTATGAGACAGTACTCATTGTATTCACAGCAAACCTATGCCTTGGGGGCCAGAACATCTTTGCCACAGTCAGAGAAAACAGCCCCACTGGAGAGTTCATTGCAAATCTCACCATCATTGGAGACCCTGCAGCCAATAGCCTCAACTTGCACCTCACTGGAGAAAATGCTGATTGGTTCTTTCTAGAGGGCAAAACCATCAGGCTCAACTCATCCTTCTCAAGGGCCCTGGATCGAGAGGTAATAGGAAATCAACACTACCCCTCAGTGTATTACATTCTGTATCAACACTGCTCCATCTATGTGGCACTCTGTTAATGACACTGCACTACATTCTCACAGTACATTGTGTCAGAATTACACCACACTATTTTTTATTCCATTGTCAACATACCTGTGGCTTCCTCTGGTAATCAGTTCCTCTGGTAATCACAGTTTTTTGTGTGCACGTACGAATATGTAAATATTCTGCTCTTTATTATGCTGGTATGACTGATCTTGTTCTAATTCTGTTCTCAAAGGTCCAGGGATCAATTCTAATGGCAGCTTTGACATGCTATGAAGATAATACAATACAGGTGTGTGTTTATGTGTTAAAATGCAGGTTTAACTTCCCTGTTTGGAACAAAGTAAAGCAACATGCACTCGAGAGTCAGTAAGAACAATATTTCAGGAGCAGCAAAAAGGTTTCTCTTCTTACCCATGGGGGTGAAAAAAAATTCTTGCATTTTTGCAATAATAATAATGTTTGACAGCACAATATTATGTGTGGAAGAAGCACATAATGTAAATATGAACTTCTTTCTTTTTCCAGAGTGAATATAGGATAATGGTTGAGATTCTTAATGAAAATGACAACAGACCAGCATTTCTAGAACATACCATTCAACCATTCCATATAAGTGAGGTAAGAATACCTATGTGTTATTATCTGTCTGGAATTTCACACGTTAAGGCAGAGAGGGACAATTCCATAGGGCACTTTGAGGTATATGTCTTGTGTGTTAGCTGTGTGTTAGCGTGGCTGAAGAAAATATAATATCTTTCCCCTCTAGCTGACTGAGATAAACACTGTGGCGTTCACTGTCCAGGCCAGCGACGAGGATGAAGATATCATTATGTACATTCTTGACCAAAATTGGGTATGTGGCTCTGAGCACTTCATACCATCAGATGTCCACTGTGCCAATAGCGGTGATCTGACTAAGGCAATATGCTTGCAAGCGACCGTTGATTTGCAATGCTTTCTCCTCACAGCCTGACTCCAGGTACTTCAGGATAGACCTGCCCAACAGTGGCAAAGTCATTCTGGATAAACCGCTGGACTATGAGATCAAAACACAACTGCGGTTTGTGATTTATGCAGTGGTACGTCTCCTCTGCCGCTAAGCTGCCTCTGTAGCTAATATCAATATCATGAGTTCTTTACTTATTCACAACCCGAGTAGCCATGATGATAATAATACCGTGGAAATGCTGTTTTTCACCCTTTCGTTTTGTCACAGGAAATGAACACCAAGGAGAAGAACAGTGCCACAGCCACCATCACGGTCTACGTGCTGGATGGAGATGACCAGTACCCCCATTTTCTGCCTTGTACCCCTCTCTCTAAGGACGAGACACACCCCATCTGCATTAACCCGATCTACATTGTCAACATTACAGAGAAGGATCAGGCAAGAGTCTCTGTTTAGTGATAGAGCTGTAATGAATGTATGAGAAACATACATTACCTCAAGAGAGTTAAGTTTAAATCTCATCTACAACCCACTGGAATCTGACTGTAATGTGCTTTTGCGTGTTCTTTCACTGATACAAGGTTACTTGTGGAAGTCACATTGGATTAAAAACGTCAGCCAAATGACAAAAATGTCAAACGAAAAGTGAATTGGATCTGCTGATATGCTAACAGTTCCTTTATCTGTGTCGGTATGAAGCCTGTAACAGCTTTCTGTTTTATAGAACCAGGTCTTATATTTCTCGCCTGGCCCAATATATGCTGAGGATGGAGACAGGGGCCTGAGAACACCATTGCTCTACAGAATTCTGTCAGGTGGGTATAGATATAGTATAGAGTCTGGCCAACTGCCCAAAATCACTGTTAAAAAGAAAAGTGTATCTGGATTTTTTTTGTTTTCCTGCTATCAGTTCATTTCGCATTGTTGTGCATTTTGAACATTGTTAAGTGTCCCATGTGCAACAGGTGCTGACAAAGGAAGGTTCCGCATTAATAATGAGACAGGAGAGGTGGTACTGACGAGGCCAGTGGAGAACAGACTGCTGACCCCTACTCACAGACTAAGGATCATGGTGAGACACACACAGTAACTGGCATAAAATGCATATTCCCATTCTTAATCTAAAACCACAACATTACATGAACTGAATATTGTGTAATGATTCTCATCTCCTTCAGGCTTTCCAAATAGATGACCCAAAAAAGTACACGGTGGGAACAGCCCTGGTCCGCGTTCTAGCTGAGAATCGCTTCCCCCCTCAGTTCAACCAAACAACCTACAAGGGCTTCGTCACAGAGAACAGTGGCCCCGCTGTGCTGGTCAGCAGCTACGAGAAGATTGCACTTGTGGTCCAGGCCACCGACCTGGATTTCAGAGATGTACGATGTGGAAAGTCCTCTCTCTGACTTTCATCTAATCCTCAATAATGGCTAATTAATCTGAAAATCCCCTCATAATGGACTGTAATTGAGTTAATACCACAACATTTTTAGACAATGGGCAATTTTGTCCAATACGTCAACTAGTACCAAGGTTCAGTACTTGTGAAACTTGTGTAATTCCTCTTGCACAGTGCTGTGGAACTTCCAGCCCCATGCTCTGTGCCCTGCTCACTGTAGTTCACAGCCTTTTTTTGTAATGTTGCTTTTCCGGTTAGCTGTGTGAGCTCTTCTGCCTTCATGGAGCAATATTCAGGATGGGTGGTCAGTAACAGTTGTGACAGTTAAGTTTGCTCTTGTTTGTATCAGGCGAGACAGCATATGAAAAATAGGTATGCTGCTGTTAGGTGTGTTGGGTTCGACAGACATCAGTTTTGATGTGGGCTTTCTGTGATTAGTGTCATGTATGCCTTGATTGTTCTTCTGAATATTTCCTCATATTATGCTTCTTACATATTTGCCTCTCCAGTATCTAATGAATTAGTGTGCAGTCAAAATAAGTTGAATCATCTAACCATTGTATCATTCTTCAAAAGTGCTGTGGGTATTCATTCTGTTTCCAGATGTGGCTCATGTTCAGTATTTTACCTTTTAGGGGGTCAACCCTCACCTCCAGTATTCTCTATGGCCAAAGACTAAGAACTCCAGGCTATACCGTATCACACAGGAAGGACTTCTGATTGCCAGGACCAATCAGCTTAGATCATTTGAGAAGAATTTCATGGAGGTGAGAAGTGTTAAAATAGTTTAAAGACATATTGTTACATATCTACAGATATAAAGGATATTTATAAATATATTCAGGAAATGAAATGTACACAAGCAGTAATGTGAATATTGTGCAGTAATGTAAATACTCTGCAGGTGCTTGCTACAGATCCAGAGTCAGGAGAGGTGGTCAAAGCCACCATTGACATTGAAGTTCTCCAGAAAGGACAAGGTAACCCTCAGATCAGAGCTGACCATGGTGAGGGCTGTGCGAAGATTACGCATCCACACCATCTGCCCAGAAGAGCCTGTCCTGACCTCTAGGTTTTCCACTCGAAGGCAACGAAAGAAAAATGTCAGAAGCAAAGTGCTGTACTGAATGCACAGCTAATTGGTGCCTAACCCACAGAGGGGCATGGCCCTGTTTTAATGTATCTGTGGGTAATTGCTGGGAAACCAATGAGAAGAAATCTGTATGAGAAATTGGATTAGCTGTGTGATCTTCCACAAGAGCAAATGGACACACACAGAGGAAGGGCTAAGCCATCCAACCTCTGACCATCAAGCTGTCCAAATGCATTATGTTCCGTATACAGTATACTCAATACTCATTGTAGTACACTTAAATAAAACTTAGTGTTCAGTTAATATCCTTCAAAAACACAGCTTGGATGTAGATGCTTTACTGAATACAGTTTTATTCTTTGGAAAGATGATTGCAAGATAATATTTTTATGAAAATACTTATTTTTGTTATTATTTGTTATTTGTTATATAGCCTTGAAGAATAACCTGTCTGTTTTTGTTCCAGGATCCCAGGGCCATTTTGGGCAGCAGTGGAGGCCTGGCAGGATGAACGTGGGCATGGCGTGGGGTGTTGCTGTCACGGTGCTGCTGTTGCTGGGGGCTGCTTTTGTCCTGTTCCTGCAGCTGGTCAGGAGGCGGAGGCAGCAGCAGGATCTCGCAGACCGAGGGTCAGTGGCACTGGGGAAACACCCTAATGTGGTAAGAGCCAGAGACTGGAACTTCCCAACCCTTCCCGACTTCCCGAAACTTATTATACGACTTTTAGGCTGAGTCTTTAAACTTATCGAGAGGTTGAGTGGGTGCGTGTGTTCACGTCTACGTGTATTTCTGTGTGTGTCTCTACATTTCTGTGTGTGCTTGCACATTATGATATCAATGAAAACGTATTTTTGCAGAATTGTTTTGGATCATTTGCTTGGTTATGTATCCTTTGGGTAAAGACAGACAAACGTATCCAGGTATTTCCACAAAAAATAATAGTTCATTCTGTGCCAGTTCTTACAATACATTCACCAGACAGGTTACAAGTCGTACTATCCAATAATTCCTCCTCCCTTCTCCACCCCTGCATATTTCTGCACCCATGCTACTCATGTAGACTTTACAGTGGTTTCACCAGGTGAGCGTGTGTATTAGTCAGTATCTGTATTGGAGTGTCAGTGCCAGTGTTTTTCCATTGCTTGTCAATACAAGTGAATGCATGCCATAATGGCATGCTGTAAAAGCAGTGATATTTGTTCAAACAATTTTATTTTTAATCCATCGCTTTCTTTAAATTGTCATTCATTTTCATTACCAGACATAAAATGTTTATAGCCATGGGCTTATGTAATACACTAACCAGCTTAAGCAAGGCACCCACAGTTTGTGTTGTGTTGGTGAACCAATACACTGTGTGTTTTTAATTTTAAGGTACATGACTGGGACCCGCAAGGTCGGTGGTTCAAATCCCGATGTAGCCACAATAAGATCCGCACAGCCGTTGGGCCCTTGAGCAAGGCCCTTAACCCTGCATTGCTTAGTCTAACCAACTGTATGTCTGCCAAATGCCATTCATGTAATGTAATGTAATGGTAACTTTTAAAACAACATTTTTTTTTTACTAATCAATAATGAACAAAAAGTAAAAATGGAAAACAAAAAGAATTAAAAATGAAGCTCAAGCTGGTCAGTGTACAGCCTATTTTCCTTGTACGGCCTGTGATTAGTGTAAACCCTGTGTCTAGAGTATAGTCTGTGTTCTGTAAACAGCCTATGTTCAGTGTACAAATTGTGTTCAGTGTATATACTGTGTTGAGTGTACAAAGTGTGTTCACAGTAAACTCTAAGCTCAGTGCTGTTATGTTCTGTGTACTTCCTGTTTTATGTGCATTCTCTCTGTGTACAGTTTGTGGTCCATGTGACACAGTCTATTATTGCTTTTTTGTGATTTATTGTGCTGTGAATAATGACAAATTAATCAGACATCTTATAAGCAGTTTACTTCTTAAAGGCTATTTCATATTTTTATATGAGTGTCATCCTGTTTTCAACAATGTGGGCATACCTGAAACAAAGTGCTCTTACAAATATGATATCTTGTAACTGATCACTCATGTTATAATTTACAATTTTATCACGAGTGTGATAAAAAAACACAGTAGAAATATTTTTCACTTATCATCCCCTAAATGAATCCTGCCATGTATAAATAAAAATGATGATAATAACTTGACAAGTTGAAGGCATATCCCACAGGAGGGGACTAGGCGGCATGGCAGGAAGTTGACGAGAGGAGTAGGAGGTGATCTAAATGGCTTTTCCCTGATTGACAGGTGAACCATGGAAGAGCAGAAATCTATCGCAATGAAGCATTTGATAACGGCAGCACAAGCTCACATGGGCAGGGCAAGCATGGGATGTATACAAAAAAGACGGAAATGGCGGCAGTGAGGCCATTCAGCTGGGACCGTGATGGCTCATCGTTCCTGACCAACGCCCCGCCAGTGTTCGTGGTCCCCATGCCTCCTCCAGGAAGCGCCTCGTCCTCCATCTTGTCCAACGGGAAAACATCGGACAGGTCTGCTGTAAAATCGGTGTCATTTAAGGAAGAAGGCATTGTGAAAGACCAAGAGCGGTGTGGTGAGGGCCAGCCAAGCTCCGGGGGGGTAGAAATGCACACCCTCCTCCATCCAGACTGCATAACCTCCTGGCTGGCGGCCACGACTGCCTCTGTACCAGCTGAACCAGGTCAAATGGGTGAAAGACACGAAGAGGACAGACCAGATGAAGCAAAGCCACACGGTCATAATACAGTCCCAGAAAGCTCTGAAGAGCAGGAACACAGCATGTGTAGTGATGATGATGATGATGATGATTATGATGATGACAATAATGAGGAGATCTACATCTCAGTGGAAGAGGCCCCAGGTGACGACAATGAAGGACAGCATTCTACTGGGCCCAGTTACAACAAGGACATGAAGGAACCAGGTGAAAATGGTGGTCAGGATCAGACTGATTCTCCTCCAAGCCAAGGGACAACTTTTGAAATGGCAAGCCAATGAGACAGCAAGCAGAAGCAGAATCATAAAACCAAGACTACCACTCACATTTATCTACCACCGTTATCTTTGGTCTTCCAGATCATTTCAGAGATACATACTTCAATTATCATGAGGTATGGATGAAAAGATTAATTCTGACATATATAAATTAGCTCATTTGCTTACCTTACAAATTACAAATTCGAACATTTTCGAACATTTTCTTTTTTTTATAATCTCAACCAAGTAAGATATCATTATAAGATTCTAAATAAGACATTTTCAAGATTGTTTTGAACCTTTTTCTTATTACCAGCTCCCAACAGTAATTTTTTTTTGACATATCATATTGTTCATGAAAAAATTTCAGGATCTAACAATGAAACTTGTGATGCTGTACCCTTTGTGATAAGTATATTCTTGTACTTATAACAAAAATATAATTGGCTCAAAACCCTGTCCTGGATATGGAGTAGGTTCCTGTAATGTCTTGAAAACAGATATTACATTTACATTTACATTTACATTTTAGTCATTTGGCAGACGCTTTTAATCCAAAGCGACTTACAAGTGCATAGGTTCTACCATAAGTCAGAGCATCACATATTAATATTAACAATTATTAAACAAAAAAAAGGGTTCCAAGCTTTGTGGAGAATTTGAAAAATCAAGTAAAAATCTGAATTTGCATAAAGATCTGATTTGAATATTGTAAAAGAATCTTGCAGAGAAGAAGTGTTTAAAGCTATTAAGTGTTTCAAGTCAAATGTATGATAATGTCAAACAGCAGGAAACAAAAGTACACAGAGGGTATGATAGAGCCTTTGTTATAATGCCTTTCTGTTTGTTGTGTCATTTCATTTTATGATAACTCTGTTTTTGGTTATTCACACATTCCAGTGTTTCATTTTTCATGAAGTGGCATATCTAGTTCAGCTCAAAACAATTATGGTGTATATTTAAATGAATACTATTAAGAGACTATATTCATAATGTGAAATTTCTGTTTTATATATCTTATTTATACTGTAATTGCATTGTTTTAGGGATGATGATAAATATTTTTTTCTGAATGTTCAATATGTATGTGCTGTCCTCAGACCTACCATGTCTTGCTATACTGTGAAAACAAATTGCTAATATACAGAGTGGACTTTCTGCGAGTAACCAGTGTCTGTTTCTCTCATCTGGCTGGTTTGCTGCTTTGATATCCAAGGTACTGTACCCTGAGCCTGAACTGTGGTGTTGTAATGCGTTTTGCAGGACATAACAGGTCATAACCGGTTGACACGATCAGCAGCTATCTTTTCACAGGCGAGTGGGCATGGTTTCCCACAATCCAAACATTATTTTAATCAGCTGCCCATCACTGCCAAAAAAAAAAATTAAACAAACCAGAACTACTGTCACTAAAATCTCAGCCAAATTAATACAACAGGATTTGAATGTCATGTTTGTTAGTTTGACCCACATCATGGTGTGCGTCATCAGGACCCACATCATGCCCCAAATAATATTTTAAATATTTGAAGTGTGTTCAGTATGTACCAACTGAACATATTTATGTGGTTTCATTTAAAATGGTTAAACAATTCTTGGCAGATCAGAACTAATTTCAACCTACAGTTTTATGTTATACTTGTACAGAAGTCACATTAACATTTATACAGTATACTCCATATTTATTAGCCATATTAATCCGAGAATACACTCTCTTGTTAAGTCACTACCACAATACAGAAACTGGATTTTTTCTTACTGATATTGTTAGATTGTTTAGATTTTCAACAGGGGGGCATAATGCTGTGTGGTTTCACATTATTTCATAATTTGTGTATAATAATGAATAATAAAGAATAACTGAACTAACATGCATTTTATGAGTGGAGTATGCCATTCACATTTTGGAATTATTGGTAAAATCAGTTATACATTGGTAATATTTTTTTCTAGGCCACAGAGAAGGCAAACTGTTTGTCATCAGATGTATTACTAAGATACAGTACATACAATGGTGCTCTTTACTGGCTAATTTTAATAGAAAATAGATTTCACCAAAATCAAGGTTCCATAATTATTGGTACCCCTGGTTTTGTACTTGCTGCATCCACCTCCGGCATGACTTTTCCTGTAATGCCTGACAAGGTTAAGGAGCACATTTGGAGGGATTTTGGACCATTCCTGTATGTAGATCCTTACAAGATCCTTCACATTCTTGTGTTTGTGCTTATCAAATGCCCTCAGTTCAGCCCACAGGTTTTTGATTGGATTTAGGTCTGGCGACTGAGATGTTCTTTGTTGTCACAGAACCATTTCTGTGCAGATTTTGAGGTATGCTTTGGGTCATAGTCTTGCTGTAAAGTCCATCTACAGCCAAGTCTCTGTCTTGTGGTAGAGGCAACCAGATTGTCAGCCCAAATGACCTGATATCCATTGTGCCATTGATCTTAATCAGACCCCTGGACCTCTGAATCAGCCTCAAGCATCACTGACCCACCAGTATATTTGTGGGTTTGAGGTGCCTCTCCTTTTATGTATCTCTGTTTCAATGCCAAACATGCCAGTGCTGTATCTGACCAAAATGTTGAACATTATAATTAAATTGTTTATTTCTCAAGTATTTTTTGTGCAATAATTCTGGAGCCTTAATGAATTCTGCCAGCATATTTTAATTTAGCCTGCATATTTATTTGTCTCACATTTTTTCAAATCATTTCCAAAGAAATGTGGGAACAAACCTTAGGGAAGGTGTTGATTTTCATTTTATTCATACTAATCCCAAAGGCATCCTGCTGCCAAAGGCTGAGTCTTAATACAAATGTTTGAGAGGCTGCCAGAAACCTTGTACCTGTCTATGTTTTCACCTGTCATTTCTTTCTTTCTGCTTTAGGTGTGACCTGTCATTGGATTCAGTAATCCACAGCGGAAGAACATTTGACACACTTTTATTTATGCTCTAATGAGCTCATTGGTGGTGCCATACAGACAGGAAATGAAACAGCAAAACTTTAGTGAGAGAAATTTCTCACAAAAAGTCTCAACTGTTTTGTTAATCTGACTATGTACACTGTAGTTACATTTTCCTAAACATAATGGAAAAATCCATCTGTAATCCCCTGCCCTGACAAGAACAAGAATGTATCATAAATAAAAATAAATGTTCTGAAAATGTTGTCTTTCAACAGTATGAATATAATATATAAACTGTGTTATGCGTAGGTTGAATTAATGGCATTTTCTCTCTCATTAACATGGATGTGAACTGACTCATCCTCCTACAATGTTTTAGCATTGTCAGTGTTACAGCTGGAGGGTGTTTTTGCCAGTGTTACGGGTGGAGGGTGTTCCTTCTGCTCTTGTATAAATCTCAGAGATGAATCTGTTTAGCGATAAGTCCCACAGGTGATCAAACTGCTGTTGCAATAAATCTCAGATATGAATTTGTTCTGAGACAGATCCTACACACTGTTTTCAGATCAATCTGATGAGATCTGAAAACAGTCCCCACAGGGTCACCTTGTACCCCCCACTCTGTTCCACTCATTTTCTCTACACTTTTCAGCTTTGGTACAAGCTGTTTTATATTTATATACTAGTTCATAAATAAATGCCTTTATATCAGAAAACAATTCTAAAAGAGTGATTTAATCACCAGAATTGTAAACGGTAGGCCACTCCCTTCAATGATAGTCAGCACTTCTCCTATCAGGAACCCTCTGTCAGATAAACAGAGCATATATTTTTTAGTTGGGATGAAAATTTACACAACGCCAAATAACATTATTCCCAAAGGTAATGTATTTGCATATGCAAATTCTTCATCTGAGCATGGGCAAGCATTTCATGTGAAAAAAACATTTCAGATAAAAAAAAAAAAGACATTTCAGTGTCTGCTTTTAACCTTCTATCTCTTCAGTGACTATATTACATTACATTATGGAATTTGGCAGATGCTTTTATCCAGAGCAATGTACAATTAATTAGACTAAGCAGGAGGCAATCCTCCCCTGGACCAATGCAGGGTTAAGGGCCTTGCTCAAGGGCCCAATGGCTGTGCAGATCTTATTGTGGCTACACCGGGGATTGGACCGCCAACCTTGCGTGTCCCAGTCATTTACCTTAACCACTACGCTACAGGCCGCCCTATGCCCTATACCCGGTTTCCAGTCCTTTTGACTGTTCTCACAGTGCCCTGTTTTATTTTCCACATCATCTCTGTAAAGTGAATAAACTGAATAAATGATACAGGTGAGGAGAATTTGTAGGTTTCAGGTTCATTTGTAGAACAAATATATCATATTTAATGCCTAAATCACAGCACAGCTGCAGCCCTCTCCTACACAGACTTGCTTAACAGCATGCACTTATGAGAGCCAAGAGGAAACGTGAAAGCATCAACTTCCCCACACCCCAGAAGTGTGTACTTGGGAAGTCCCCAAATAAAGCAGAACTAACTGTACCAGTGCCCCCACTCACCAAGAATGGAGAAGTCTTGAGAGAAAACAAACACTAAAAATGGATTGGAATTCAAATAAAATAGAAAAGAGTAAAATTACTCCAAAAATTCTGTTCTATTTTTGAATTGACAAAAAATCATTTGGCACACAAGGCAGAAGGAGTACAAGATTTGGTTATTTTGGAATTTCCAGCAATGTCACATGAATGGCGTGTGCTGCAATACTGTGCTTCCAAAGAAACATCTCTCATGTGACATGATGTGACATAAGCACATAAGCAATATTAGTGGTCACGTCACAGACTTTGTGATGCTACTTGATCATTTGTGCCTTATCTGAAGGAAATTTCTTAGCAGGATTTTACTTTTCACTTGAACTTCCGTCCTATACTTCATTAAATGTATAATTACTCTACTTATGTTTATCACTTTCTGACCAGGCCTACCACATTAACAAAGTATAAAAAACATACATGAATGCAACGATATACTTCAAACTGCAGCCATCAATGCTTCAAAGCTTTGGGAGGAAAGTGACTGTTTGTCTGCTTCTCCAGTTTACGAATTGACTATGCTGCCACCATGTGGGAAACATATTGCTTAACTTAAATGTTCTTATTCAAAAGTTGTTACAGTAAATACACACCGGCGTTTTTGAGCTGGAATTGTGTACTAAAATAAATAATGCCGTTTGCTAACTAACACGGTCCTATTTTTGAGGTAGCTAGCAGTAGCACAGCTGAATCCGAGATGACTTCGTATCGGTAGAAGACAGTACATGTTTATTTAGTTATTCGTGTTAATTATCTAAAATCAACAGTCGTGGAGTAAAAAAGCCTATGGAAACATCCCGTCTGGCATTGATTTAATCTATTTTTGTGCACTCTCCCACTGCTCGTAGAAGCGCAGTGCAACATTAGATGACCATTCACGTGCTGACAGTGACATTGTATCACGTTATCAGTAGAGCGAGAGCCATAGCGAAGCATTCTATTTTTGCGTTTACTTAACTCCATGGGTGTAATGTAGCCGACATCATTGGCAAACTCACACCCACTTTTTAGGTTAGTGGATGAACATATGGCACGCTACACAGTACCTTTGCAGAAACCGAAATGTCACCTTTTGTTTTCAGGAAGTTCATTTTTGCACGTGGAAGGTCATTACATTTAATAATATATTACAGTGCAATAAATCCTAGTTGTGGGCGATATCAGTGGCGATTCTTCTTCTCATTGCTTCCGTATACATCATATACACTATTCTAGACACCCGGAAGGGTGGCACTTAGTGTTACTAGTTGCACACTTTGCGTCATTTGTTTCGTTTCATGTTTAGTTAGCTGGCTGTAGTTGGAACGTTAGTCCGGGGAAATCAGGGTGGTTGGATCAGGTTTTGTTAGCTCCTCCTCAGGCATATTAGCCTGTTGAAGTTTTCAGGTGAGTTCGTTATGTTGCATGCGTGATATTAGAAGTATATTTGATTATCGAATAATCTAAATTGAACGTTTAGCTGACGTTAGCTACCTGCGAACACCTTCCGCGAGAATTTGCGATTGAGACCTCTGTTCACCATGGGGAAATGGCGTTCTGGGAGAAATACGAGTTGAAGTGAATGCATGCATACAGTCGTTTCAGCCGATAGAAAGATAAGATTTGCCTCTTAGATTTCACCGGTACACGCAATGAGAACGAGCAATTCGACATATTTACATTTATTCACCGTCATTTGTGTAGGCTACCTATCATTATTTTGTAAGAGAGCCTACGTCTTCCTCTCTCGTTTAGATTATTTGGTGTTTTAAAACACAATTACTGGTATTCCAAAAGTTGTTAAGTTACACAGAAAAGTAAAATGGCAAATGTGTATATGCAAGTTCTTAATTAAATATTGCGAAATGGCAGATGTACATTCCGTTGTTACGAACAGGCAGTTCTCTCCAGGGCCGATGAAATGCTTTGCAACTATTGGTTAACATATTTGTGAGACTTTTTCAGCTTTGCCTGAATAACATTTTTTAATTAAATCCCTAAGCATTAGCCTACTAGCTAATTTTATTTGGTGCTGTAAAGTTTGGAATTTTCTGAAAAGATCATAATTGTATAACATATTTCTGTCTGTTGTGTGCATCATTACCAAAACCGGCCTAATTATGTGTTGTATTGTGAAAGAACGTTATCCCTATTCACGTGGTGAGAACAAGTGTGCTGCCTCTTTACAGTATTTAGCAAATTAGTTAATGAGTGGTGGTGAAACCATTTTCTATTTTTCTGGGGCGCACTTAGACCTGTGTTTATCAGCCGAATCCTATTCAGTTGTTCTATCTGATCTTTATCTTTGAATGTAAATGACTGACATGAATGAAAAATCGTGAATCACACAGAGTGAAGTGCATGAACTGACTGAAAAAAGGAAGAACTCCAGACTCAGGAGCAAGTACTACATAATTGCCGCAGCTCTATGGCAATCTGTTGCACAACGGTCTGAACAGTAAGGAATTGCTGAATTGTTGATTCCAGCAAAAGCAGTACACTATTGTGCACCTGTGCCACACTACTTGTATTTTTGTCATTATTGAGTCAGAAAGCAGAGAGGATAAAGGATAGAGAAGGGATCAGAACGCAGAAACCTCCAGTTACATGGGGGGGGATTTGTATATGGGCGGTAATTCGTCCCTGTGCTAACCCTAGTCCAGATGTAAAGCCTGGATATGCAATGTTTTCCCCTTGCCATAACTGGCTGCATCCTTGCTGAGGGAGGGATTATTTTCTTCCTCCATCTAACAGTGGCCTATGGATGATTCCTATAGGCCATTGGATGCTTGCTGACTGTCTGTGCCAGCTGCATAGGAAGAACAGTCTGCCAACACAAGGACCTTGCAGCTTAGCTGGTGAGCTAACAGCAGTGGGGATGTTTCACAATCAGACAACATTCCAAATGTATCGACTTTCAAATTTGGGGTAAATTGATAAATTGTTGGCCAATAAGTAGTTTAAAGAATACATTTCTCACTGACTCAAACTGTGGATTCTGTTCATTGGATGGAATGAAAAACCTCAACTGTAATGTGGTTTGTGTGTTATGCTTTTGCCTGAATGGCACATTGTAATGTGTGCAGTAATGCAGCTTGCAGCTGTGTTGTGGGAATGTCTACCGGGGAAAGCACAGATATCCAGTTTTATCCCCGATTAAGTGCTCCTTACTCCCCTTGTAAATGAAAATTACACAGCAGGCAAAGTCAGAAGTTTCACTGACTTGGATCTCAGACTCAAGTGCCTCTAAATGTGTTTGACATGTGAAAGTAGTAATTGAATGTAATTGCAGGCTTTGATTTCCTATGGGTTTTTTCTGGGGGGCTTATAAGTCATTTTTTTTTTTTTCTCTTTGAAAATTAGGCACAACATTTCAGTACATTTGTGTTTTAGATCAATCTAACACCTGGCTTTTCACTCCCTCCATTTTAGAATACTGTGCAAATTTGAGTGACTTGGTCTAAATTTTACTATCCTTTTTTCTACTTCTGAGCTTCGCTTAGGGCAGGGCCCAGTAACCCAGACCTCTGGCAATAGGGGATCCACGGGGACTGGTGATGCTAATTGGCCATTTGCGCATGTTCTCATGGGACTGAATGAAAGAGTTGAGACTGACATGGTCAGTCATCCATGCCATCATATCTTCAGCTCAATGCACTGCTTTATCTGGGGTGCGAGATCAGAATTTATTTTAAAAAAGCAGAGGGGATTTCTACAAGCATTCGTTTTCTTGATCTTCTTGTGATCAATTTAGTTTTGAATACAGCAAGTAATTCAGAGTGAAATTATAAGTTTAATTTGGCACACTTGAAAAGGAAGCGTCACCAGCGCAGTTGAGAGAAGGAAACCGCAGGTGTTGATAAGATGGGACTGTCTGACTGTGGTACAGACAGACTATGGACCCAGCGAGTGATTTGAATCATGGCAATGGCAGAGAGGCCTCTCTTGCACAATGTGCTAGTACAGCATACTTCCCTCTCCTGAGCTATGTATAGAATAAGGGTGTTTTCTGCATCGAAAGGAGGCAAAAGTGTTATCTAAACGCCAGCAACAGTTCCTAGGGCCTATGTGTTTTATAAAACATATCTGATTTAGGCTTATATTGCAGGCATTCTGAGGAATCTGTTACTCCCTAATGTTACTGAGTTCGAATCCTTTGGAGGGCAGGGTAGTTTAATGGCACTGTAAGCAAATAGAAAAACTGTTTTAATTGCTCTGGATAAGAGTGTCTGCCTGAACGGTATTGCCTTATTCAAATGACCCACAAATGACTGTCCATGTGATAATTATACCCAAGCAACAATTTATATGATGACGCAGCAATGTGAAACTGACTTGGTTAAGAAATGAGAAGAATCAGATTCACCAGCCTACCTATTTAATTAGTATCTGGAAAAGGATTTGGAATTGTCCACATGGGAATTGCATATACTTTTCTTTGTTTTGCAATATTTGTTCATTTAATAATTTGCTATTCCTGTTCTAAATTCAATTAATGCAATTTGAGGCATGTGGTCAGAATTCTAATCTTTTAAAACAGTCCAACATGAATTTATGCTAGCTAGCTATCTAGCTAGCTGCTAGCATTCATAATAATAATAATAATAATAATGGATTTAATTTATAATGCACTTTCCATTCGAGAATCTCAAAGTGCTACAGGAGTCAAAAACATCAGAGAATACAAATAAAAATAAAAATAACTAAAAACAGCAAAATAAAACAGCAGTATCCAGACATCATCATCACTTAAACTAAAAATGTGGGTAGGCTCTTCCAAATAGGTGGGTCTTAAGACCGCTCTTGAAAGAGTCAACTGACTGTGGTGCTCTTAGGTGGGCAGGGAGGGCATTCCACAGTTCAGGGGCGACAGAACAGAAGGCCCGGCCTCCCATAGTGACCAGCTTAGTCCTGGTGGGTTTGAGGAGGTAAGTGTTTGATGAGCGGAGACTGCGGGTGGGGGGCTGAGTCTTGACCAGCTCCTTGAGGTAGGGGGGTGCGTTGCCATGGACGCATTGGTAGGTCAGCAGGGAGATTTTAAATTCTGTACGGGAGGAGATGGGGAGCCAGTGTAGTGAGTGGAGGATGGGAGTGATGTGATCATGTTTGCGCACTCTCATCAGGATCCTAGCAGCACTGTTCTGGATGTATTGAAGCTTTTGAAGGCTCTTGCTTGGAATCCCGATGAGAAGTGCGTTGCAGTAGTCGAGCCTGGAGGAGACGAAGGCGTGGACTAATTTTTCAGCATCCTGCAGAGACAGGGTGGGGCGGAGTTTGGCTATGTTTTTGAGGTGGAAGAAGGATGTTTTACAGAGGTGTTTGATGTGGGCCTCGTAGTTGAGGTGGGGGTCCATTCTGACACCCAGGTTGGTGATGACCGCTGACAGTGGGATAGCCTGGCCAGAAAAGGTGATGCATGTAATGGGGGATGAGTTGACCTGGTGTGGGGTGCCGATGAGGATGGCTTCTGTTTTGCCGCTGTTCAACTGCAGGAAGTGTTGTTTCATTCATCTTAACAGAGCTCTACTGCAACATAGTAGCTTTCTTCTTTGTCGTCAATGTCTTGTCCCTGAGGTGCCTGTGAAACTGATGCATGTTCAAATGATAGTAATCCAGTGTACACTGCTTTTTAAATAGGCTTTATTGTTGACATGCAGAAGATGGTGGTCACCTTGGAATTCTCTGTGCAGGAAAAACCCAGAAAGTGCTCCAGTTATATGCTCTGTGCATTCACTGCCATACTGATGATTCAGTTTAGTACAGGCCTAGGTCCAATGACTCTAGCCTCTATCAGGATTCTCAAACTCTGCCCTGGAGTCCCCAGTTTTGTGGTAGAAAATGCTCCTTTGTAACAGGCTACTCATTACATTAGATGTTATTTAGCTGACACTTTTATCCAAAGCGACAATGTGGGGTTAAGGGCCTTGCTCAAGGGCCCAACAGCTGTGCGGATCTTATTGTGGCTACACCGGGGATTGAACCACCAACCTTGCAGGTCCCAGTCATGTACCTTAACCACTATGCTGCTCATTTTTCTTAATTATACACTGATGTACAGTATAAAGATTATGCTAGCTATGTATGCCATGGTGAATAAATGTCCCATATTCAGATTACAGGACTTTCTAACCAACTTAATTGTTGTATCTGTAAAGTGTTGTATACCACATTTCTCCTTTAGTAAGAGGTAACATTTCTGTAATAGATTCAGCTATTGGCAGACAGTTGAAATATGTGGGGTCCTAATTGCTGAAAGTGTGCAATATTGCTCACAGAAACGGAATCATTTATGGAAAAATCTGAAAAGTATTCAAATATATATTTTAAATTTAGGCAACCGTACAGTGTGATAATCTAAGTTTCATTTTTCAAGAATGTAAAAACATTTTTTCAAGCATATTCATTTATCAAAATATTGGCTGTTACAAACCCAGATGAAATGGAGGAACTAGTCTGAGAACCCCAGCTCTGTACTCTCTGTCACTTAGCTTCCTTCTTAACCGATGACAGGGTTCAGTGTCTGACTTGTTCTGTGTTCATGGGGCATTAACATCTATAAATAAAGCTGCTAGCAAGCTGGTGACCACACCACTCTGCACTCTGCATGTTTTTGACGATACACTTGTATGTTTGCCCGATCTGCGGCTCATGCATGAAATCTTGCCACGCTTCTGAGTGCTTTCAAAACATGACACAAGTAAACCGTGTTGTCTTTCAAGCAAGTGAAGAAGAAGTGAAGTTACCCAGAATGCAATATATACTGTATTTGGCTTTGTCCTTTGTGGCTTGTCCTGTCACATTTGAGTGTGTAGGTGACTGTCAGTTGACCCTGCAAACTGCAGGAAGTTATACCTTCCCTCTTCTATTCATCTTTGGTATACTGGTCCAGAAATTCTGTTTGTACTCTGTACGATGAGGGTGTTGCTTTTTCTGCAGTGGAGAACGGAATAGAGACACCATTTTCTTTCAAAATCACAGAACTGAGACGCTCTTGAAAAAGATAGGAAGCTGTATATCTGTATACTGAGGAGCCGTGGTCACAATTCAGTGTAATTACGGAGTGGTTGAGGAAGCTCAAGTTTATGAGGTGTGAAGCCCAGGCATTTTCTATCTTGTATTTTAAAGATTCATTCATTATTTATTGCCAATCCTATATTATTTTGCTGGTAATAAAGTAATACTTTATTAAATTAATTTTCAAGCTAAGTACAGCATGCATCGGTGTTTATCCAATTCAGGCCAACATAATCATTTAAACGGCTATTCTTTTAAATCCACATTTAAATACAAACTCAATCGGCTACCAGAAAAAGTTCTTATCTCTCAAAGTCACAAAGCTGCAGTTCCTTATCTTTAAAAGTTTTAGCAAGTCAGAATTATTGCTGATCCAGTACATTCTGCATTTTCTCTTACTTCTGCCTTTCCTTCCCGCGACAACGACAGGCGGTTCCCCACCATGAGTCTACAGTCTCGGAGGATCCGGCTGAAGCCTTGGTTGGTCGCCCAGGTGAACAGCGGGAATTACCCGGGCTTGCGGTGGATAAACTCTGAGCAGAAGCTCTTCCAGATACCCTGGCGCCATGCCACCCGCCACCTGCCCGCACAGGAGGATGAGAACACCATATTTAGAGTGAGTGTGCCCTAACATAAGGTTCACCAGGCATGGTCAGAGTGAAAGCGGTAATGGCAGGGAAGAAGTGGTAACAGAAGGGGAAGGGGAAGGGGAAGGGGAAGGGGATTGGAGTAGGGTCAGTTTCTCGTTTGACACCCCCCTTCCCCGCCCCACAGGCCTGGGCTCTGGAGACTGGAAAGTACCAGGAGGGCGTGGACGAACCCGACCCCGCAAAGTGGAAGGCCAACCTGCGCTGTGCCCTGAACAAAAGCCGCGAGTTCAGGCTCAAATACGACGGCACCAAGGAGACGCCCGTCCAGCCGTACAAGATTTACGAGGTGTGCGACCAACCGTATAACGGAGGTAACGGCCGCAACAGAACCAGTTCAATCACCAAGGGCTAACCGCAATCGAATGACCATAAGACCCAGCACTCAACTCCAGTGTACCTTGTGCCTGCTGCAATCATATGAAAGTGCATAAGGTTTAATGTCCACGATGGGCCTTTTGGCCCATATGTTTGATAACATGCTGTTTATATGAGTGTGCATTTAGTAAAATGTACAGTATCTTATTCAGTTCTTCATGTGTAAATACCAGTAAAGATGGATTGTAATTATTATTAACTGTGTTTCAGATGCCGGGGATGATGATGAGGATGAGGTATGGTGAAATTCGTAAAGTCTTTTTGGAAAATTGTTTTTAAATCTTGTAAATAGCAATGATCAAAATACAAAATATTCTCCAATATAATTTGTATATTTCATATTGTTTATTGTCTGTTTCATATGCTATTTCATTTCTCTTATCTTATTTTCAGCTACCAGACATTGTAGGTCTCTCAATTGGTAAGGCATTACTTTATCTTTTACTTTTACCTTTTACAAAGGAGTGAAAGCTCCTGTGATAAAACTGATTACCTGGAGCAGTTTCCTGTTTAATGGCTCTTTATTCAATGTTCTAAAAAGTGTTCTCTAAATAACATTGTGTGGCATTAACTTTCATGCAGATGGGTGAAAAAGGAATGGGTTACTTGTAATTACTTGTTTGATATCTGTGCTTGGTGGCTTGGCGGTATTTTGTGATATTGGATCATGTTTGTGATGCTGTGACCATATCTTTATTAGTGTGAGCAATGGTGTTGGATCATATCTTTATTAGTGTGAGTGATAGTGTTGGATCATATCTTTATCAGTGTTAGTGATAGTTTTGGATCATATCTTTGTGTGTGAGTGATAGTGTTGGATCATACCTTTATTAGTGTGAGGGATGGTGTTGGATCATATCTTTATTAGTGTGAGTGATGATGTTGGATCATATCTTTATTAGTGTGAGTGATGGTGTTGGATCATATCTTTATTAGTGTGAGTGATGGTTTTGGATCATATCTTTATCAGCGTGAGTGATGTTGTTGGATCATATCTATATTAGTGTGAGTGATGGTGTTGGATCATATCTTTATTAGTGTGAGTGATGGTTTTGGATCATATCTTTATCAGCGTGAGTGATGTTGTTGGATCATATCTTTATTAGTGTGAGTGATAGTGTTGGATCATACCTTTATTAGTGTGAGTGATGGTGTTGGATCATATCTTTATTAGTGTGAGTGATGATGTTGGATCATATCTTTATTAGTGTGAGTGATGGTGTTGGATCATATCTTTATTAGTGTGAGTGATGGTTTTGGATCATATCTTTATCAGCGTGAGTGATGTTGTTGGATCATATCTTTATTAGTGTGAGTGATTGTGTTGGATCATATTTTTATCAGTGTGAGTGATGGTGTTGGATCATATCTTTATCAGCTTGAGTGATGTTGTTGGATCATATCTTTATTAGTGTGAGTGATGGTGTTGGATCATATTTTTATTTGTGTGAGTGATGGTGTTGGATCATATCTTTATCAGCATGAGTGAAGTTGTTGGATCATATCTTTATTAGTGTTGGATCATATCTTATTGAGTGTGAGTAATAGTGTTGAATCATATTTTTATCACTGTGAGTGACACAGTGTTTGATAGTGAACATGTATGATTCTCTATGGCAGATGGCAGAATGGGAGAGGTGCCCGGTTATGCAGCTTTCTCTGGCATCCCAGGGGAGGTGCCCTTCATAAACTCCGCCATGAGTAACAGTTACCTGGCCCAGATGGCAGTGCCACATGGCGGGGTCCCTGTGGCCCCCGGCGGGGGCGTCCCCCTGGTCGGCATGCCCCTGCCAGACTACCAGACCCCCGTCCCCCTGGTGGGCGAGGTGGGCGGCGGCTTCGGCCACGGCGGCAGTCTGCCGGGCGTGCACGTGGAGATGGCCCCGCCCCCTGTCCCGGCGGTCATTGAGGACAGCCCAATGCTGGAGGTGCAGAATCGGGGGGCGGGGCCGGTGCAGCCCTGTATCTACGACCTGCTCAGCAGCCCCCATATGCTGCCCTGTGAGTGAGCCGTCCTCCCTCTGACATGGCCCCGTCTCATTGGCCACTTCCTGCCCCACTGCACACGCCCTGTACCTCTGCGTCCACCCCTCCTCTTTCTCCTCCCTCTGCACACACCCATTTCCTGCTCCTCCTTCCTCTGCACACATCTCTCTCCCCCTCTGGACACCCCCTCCATCCTCCTTACATGCTTCTAATCGGTTTGGTTGGACATTTTATGTCTCTTTGAGCACTGTAATGTGAGTTAATGAGCGTATGCCATGGTACAGCTTGAGGATGTGTTTCTATGTCTAATGCTGTTCGCGTGGCCTAAAATGGCCACAGTTCGATCAGTTAAACTACAGCCCAGTTCCTGAAATCATGGTCCTCAGGGACTGGTTTTCCACCCTCCCTTTACCTCGGTGTCCGGTGTGAAGGCAGTGGGTAGCAATCATTAGCAATCATTTATTTCAAATAATTGTTCAGTGAATTACCTTGGAGGAAAGAAAACCAGGGCTTGATTTTGATTCAAAGGCCAGATTGGACTTTCCCTGAACTAGCAGAGGCACACTGTGTTGAGTTTATTGGCTCATACGGTGTGATGGATGTGATGTCTGTGTGTCTCTCCGGGACAGTGACCGATCTGGACATTAAGTTCCAGTACCGGGGCCGGGCGGCCAGCACCCTGACCGTCAGTAACCCGCAGGGCTGCCGGCTGTACTACGGCCATCTGGAGCCCACGCCGGACCAGGTGGACCTGTTCGGCCCTGTCAGCCTGCAGCAGGTCCTGTTCCCCGGCACTCAGGAGCTCTCCAACGACAAGCAGCGCTTCTACACCAACCAGCTGCTGGATGTGATGGACCGCGGCCTGATCCTGGAGATCGAGGGCCAGGACATCTACGCCGTGCGCCTCTGCCAGTGCAAGGTGTTCTGGTCCGGCCCGGGCGTGTTCGAGCAGGGCCCACCCAACCCCATGGAGAGGGAGAAGAGGATCCGAGTGTTCAGTCTCAACAGCTTCCTGCACGGTGAGACCGGGGGGCTGGGGTCAGGGGCCCATCCTTCACACTGAACTCATCCAGAAAAGTGTCCTTTCTGTCACATGCAGAGACCCCAATGTCAAGTTAGCTCTTAGTATGTCCTACAATACAATGTTGTCATTATTATTCATTTCTAACTTTTGTTAGATTGTTTACTTAAAGGTACAATGGGTAATTTTGGACTTCTAATTTCTCAAGGGAGAAATTGCAGAAACAAACACGCTCAAACCATAACACTGTTTATCCCACCCCTTCTCTGTGAACGCGCTGACGTTGAAACGCCATTGGCTGTGGCAATTAGAACCAATTTTCATCAAATGAGCTTGAATTATTGTGCAGCTATATGATGTTTTGGTACAGAGTAACGGCCCGTCAATTGCATATTTTGAAATCTGACTTTAAGGACTATAAACACAGCCTTTTTCAATGATAGGAAGGGATTTACAATGGCCTTGTAACAATATTTTAACACAAAAATTTTACCTATTGTACCTTTAATTAAGAAAATCCATATACCATAGACCATACCATATACTAAAATTTATACTGTATTCGGGTTATTTCAAAGATACTTCCATGAGGGACAAATGTTTGTGGTTAACGTGCTGACTGTCAGCTTTAATTTGAGGGTATTTACATCAGGTGATCCATGTAGGAATTACCGCCCTTTATTTCTGATGAAATGGGACTGGATTCTAGTCCGAGTGTTATTTAACACATCACCACTTGTCTCTCATCAGTGATGTTTGGGCTGTTTCCCTCTGATTCTCTCTCTTTCATTTACTCTCAGGCTTCAGTGCTAATTTCATATGACCCAACATTTCCAAAACCGCAAAAATTCCACCTTTTATGAGCCACAGAAAAACACAAATTCTTATATTGTGTGTCACTTCTGTGTGCCTGTGACCAATTACCTGGGTATACACACAATAGGTGTTGCAAGAATAGTAAGTAATTATGGGATGTAAGTGTAGCTGTGTTATTGAAGTGTAAGGTATTCTCTCGTGTGGTAGGTTTGATCCTGTACCAGAAAGGAGAAGCGCCGGCCCCACCCCCCTTCGAAATCTACTTCTGTTTTGGAGAGGACTGGCCTGACAGGAAACCCAAGGAGAAGAAGCTGATTATCGTCCAGGTGTTCAGCAGTACTCCCCGAATCCTGCACAGTGCACAACGAATGCATGCTGTACACTGCACCATACTGCTTCACTCTGCACTGCAACACACTTTCCCAATCTATCCTGCACGGCATAGCACAGTACCGCACTGCGCTAAACTGCACAGGGCTACCGTAATGTACACACTGCACTAAACTGCACAGGGATACTGTAATGTACACACTGCACTAAACTGCACAGGGATACTGTAATGTACACACTGCACTAAACTGCACAGGGCTACCGTAATGTACACACTGCACTAAACTGCACAGGGCTACCGTAATGTACACACTGTACTAAACTGCCCAGGGCTACCGTAATGTACACACTGCACTAAACTGCACAGGGCTACCGTAATGTACACACTGTACTAAACTGCACAGGGCTACCGTAATGTACACACTGCACTAAACTGCACAGGGCTACCGTAATGTACACACTGTACTAAACTGCCCAGGGCTACCGTAATGTACACACTGCACTAAACTGCACAGGGCTACCGTAATGTACACACTGTACTAAACTGCCCAGGGCTACCGTAATGTACACACTGCACTAAACTGCACAGGGCTACCGTAATGTACACACTGTACTAAACTGCCCAGGGCTACTGTAATGTACACACTGCACTAAACTGCACAGGGCTACCGTAATGTACACACTGCACTAAACTGCACAGGGCTACCGTAATGTACACACTGCACTAAACTGCACAGGGCTACCGTAATGTACACACTGCACTAAACTGCACAGGGCTACCGTAATGTACACACTGCACTAAACTGCACAGGGCTACTGTAATGTACACACTGCACTAAACTGCACAGGGCTACTGTAATGTACACACTGCACTAAACTGCTCAGGGCTACCATAATGTACACACTGCACTAAACTGCCCAGGGCTACTGTAATGTACACACTGCACTAAACTGCACAGGGCTACCGTAATGTACACACTGCACTATACTGTCCCCTCCTGCACCAAAGCACATTGTATCACACTGCACCCTGCACACTATACCCCACTTCATTGCACTGCCCCCCTCTGTACAGTATCACAGCGAGCTGTACCTCAGGGTCTCGTACTGTATCAGACTGCATTACACTCCCACAGCTCACTGCATCACGCAGGGTCATACTGCATGGTTCTGTACCAGTAACACTGCATGCTTAGCACACTGGGTCACACTGTATGATACTGCACCACACTGGGCCATACTGCACACTGCAGCTTTTTCATTCAGTGAATTTTACAGATATCAATTGAACGGCCTCATCTAGATAGGCTGCCAACATACTGTGATTTATTGAATAACATGTCACTATGTAACGCCAACTTGAACAGCGCGTTTACGTGTAACACCTGATGAACAGTGCATTTTTAATGTCAGCTTTGGTCTTACGAGATTATGTCAGGCGACATGGCAGTAAGAGCAGTCGTCTGGCAGTCGGAGGGTTGCCGGTTCGATCCCCTGCCCGGGCTGTGTCGAAGTGTCCCTGAGCAAGACACCTAACCCCTAAAATACTCCTGATGAGCTGGTCGGTGCCTTGCATGGCAGCCAATTGCCGTTGGTGTGTGTATGAATGGGTGAATGAGAAGCAGCAATTGTACAGCACTTTGGATAAAGGCGCTATATAAAATGCCAACCATTTACCATGTCAAGTTCATTTATGAACCAACTTGCCATACAATTTCCCCTCTTGGTACACAAAGACAACAATCTCTTCTGCACACTCTCTCTCTCACAGGTGATTCCCGTAGTCGCCCGGATCCTGACAGAGATGTTTTCGGGTGAGCTCTCCTGGTCTACAGACAGCATCCGCCTGCAAATCTCCAACCCGGACCTCAAGGACCAGACGGTGGAGCAGTTCAAGGAGCTGCACAGACTGTTACAGAACCAGCATGCTCAGGGCCAGTGGGGCCAGACCATGTCCTGAGCAGAACGCTCCTGCTTTAATTCCACACTGGGATTGGAACCAAAGCCATACCAGCACAGACTTCTGTTGTGCACACGCCTGTTCCATGGTGCAAGGACCGGCTTTTACGGGTCTGTCTGAGATGTCATGTCCCGTGGTGCATCTTCAGCTCCCATGATGTGTCAGCCATTTTCCTGTAAGGAACAGCTGTGCTGAGATCAATGGAGACCAGGGGCCAAACTCTGGCAAACAACTAGCCAATATTCTGCCTACTGTATATTTGATAAATGGTTTTTAAGAGTGAGATTTCACTTGAATGTGATGCTTCAGCACAATATTAAGACATTGTGGTATTTTTATTTCAATAAAAACCATACCAGTATGACTAAGTTTCTAAGCTTTTTTTTTTTTTTTAGGTGTTTCTAAAGGCTTACGTTAAAGCGTGTGTTCTCATTGGCAACAGCATTTCATTCACCATTGTTTGTTGCTACGATTGTATTATAATGTAAAGAAGAATTTATTTTGGGTGCTAAAAACTGTCACCTTGAATGTAGTTTCCCACCAATAAAGGTTTTTTTCCACAATGCTTTGATGTAGAAAAGTGGAATTGCACCAATCCCTGTGGTTTGGTACAACATACTGTACAGTAATAATCCCTACAAGGGAATGTCTAACTTTTTTTATTCAGCTAAGGTGCCAGATATGCTATGTGAATTGTAACCATTTCCATTTTGTCCCTTGCCATAGTAAGGCCCCTCAGAATTGACTGCTTGAGCAGCTAATAAAGCAGTAAATTGTCTGAGACACAAATGGTTAACCAAACTAAAAGAGAAAATGATATGCGTCATTGTGTTTTTCCAGATTATTAGTTGACTTTTACTCACCTCAACAATGACACAGCACAGATGGGAAGTGCATTTGTCTGGCAAATCTTTAACTTGTCAGCTCAGTTTGTACTGCCAATGCAGGAATGGCAAAATGACAACATTTCTCACTGCGCTGAGAGCACTCAGTCAGACAAGTTTTTTTATTTTAAAGATATTCTAGCTTCATTGGACAGTATAGTATAGAGAGACAGGAAGAATGGGAGCGAGAGAGGGAAAGACAGCGACAAATGTCTGATGGTCGGATTCGAACCGCCGACGTCACGCTCGCAATGAGCATGCGGTCAGTGCTCTACAGGCTGCGCCACTGAGATACCCCAGTCAGACATGTTGTTCTGAAAATGGCCACAGTATGATAAATTGAACTACAGCTCAGTTCCTCAATGCATAGTCCTCAAGGGCAGAGAACTGCTGGTTTCCCACCCAAACCAGAGCAGAACAGGTCAAGCTGATGTTGGCTGAGTGGTGAGTACGCAGATTAGAATAGCCCTGAAAGGAGAGTCTCACTGACGGAGGAACACTGCCTTGATTTCAGTGCAGTTCAAACGGTACACTCATTTGGCAAGTGCTCTTACCCAGACAATGAAAGAGAACACCAGTGTATCCAGCTAAGTAATGTGAGTGACAGGGCCAGACCAGGCTAACAACATTCCCAGACCAGGGAGTGTATGAGCAACATCATTAATCACTAAATGCTAGCCTATAATCATAAATAAGTCATATTTATATAGCTGACATCCATATAAAACATTTTTTAAAAGCATGCTATAAAACTTATATTTAACTATAAATATTTAACTGTGAAAGATAAGAGCAATGGGGTGGGAATAGGAAGGTAGCCAAGATGTAGTTTGCATCAGAAGATGGCCAATGATCTCTGAGCAGCATTTATTCCACCACTGTGGAACAGGCAGGCATCGTGGCTGGGTGTGATGTCAGAATGCTTTGCGAATATTGTACAGGGCTCACCAACCCTGTCCCTGGAGATAATGCAAACTGCTTGTAGTCAAAGCAAGGCAGGGCCCAACGCCTGAATCCATGGTAAAGCAAAACTGTGCTTCCCCAGTGTGACCTCTTCCGCCATGCTGAAAGTCATCTGACCAATGCTGCAGAACTTATTGGGGCTACACCAGGGATCAAACCATCGACCTTGCAGGTCTCAGTCATCTTAACCACTACAGGCCCTCACTTCCACATAATGCTCTTAAGTTGGGGGGAAAAACAGGAAAAACATTCTAACAAAACATGGAATTGCTGAGGTACTACTGAAGCCATTAACCACTCCCCTGGACTCACAACCTCAATTCAGATCAGTGCGGTTTAACACTTATGGCACTGGGAGACATTCAAATGTACTACATGTATTCATTCATACGTATACGTAGCATAGCATCTATTCATGTTTGTATTCAGATGTCCTTTATAGCATTCACTTTGATGTGAACTTTGTTACTTTGATGTCTAACAGTATCCGTTATATAGCTGTTCAAACAACCCAGAAGAATCAAATGTGACCCAAGACGTGATTTTACTGCTTAGGGAGAAAATGTTGGTGATGAGCGAAGGCTTGCGTGTGAAGTTTCAGTTGTAAGATTATGAGTAGCATGGGTGATGAGGAACGTGTTGGTGATGGCTATCACCTTTTGGAAGCTGCAGTCTAAATATAATAGCTCCAGCAGTCATTGTATTGTGTGTGTGTGAACTGCAATGAAAGACCCAAAAAAGAGAGAAAAAGTCAGTTAATTTCTTGTATTTTTGAACACAGCCAACACATAATGTGTTCCAAGGCGTTCTATTCATATTTCTGTCACTCCAAGATCCTGGCATGAGAAAACAATATCACACATCACAGAAAGCATCAAATATTGATATAATTATAGGCAGAAATGGGAAAACAAAACTGTGTCAAGGTCTCAGGGGGTTAAGAAACACAGCTGATCGGAGACTTCATTCTTCTGGAAAGGTAGTCCAGTGTATTGGAGGTTTTTCCTGGGAAACAGGTTCCACTCATTCCTCAGGTTTCTTTACTGCTGTTGGGAACATTACACAATTAACACTTCCATAAAAAAGTGTGTAGCACTGACCCAAACTAGAAAATGTCAAATCTTTAGAGAGATTTAGATTTAGTAAAATACACATTCATCCAAGTGTCTTGTTGGAGGCCAAGCTTATATGAGGTAAAGACTTGGCTATATACGGCAGTAGGTCTGTTATGAAAGGCAGGTTGTATTTTATTTGGAAAGGGAACGGTTGTCACGCACGAGTTCTGACATGCCCTGGAATGTGTCTTGCTCCTCCATGCAGGTCTACTGTTGTCACAGAGGCCAGTCTGAGCAGGTCTCTGGGAGTTTATGCTTTTCTAAAGGTAATAAACAAACACCGCTCTCACCGTGACCCTCAACCCTGCAGCAGTGGGTCTGTCATCTTCCTGTCCTCAGTGCCCCAAAGCACTGTGGGAAAATTTAAGTGGAGTCTTGACAAGAGTGCTGAGCCAAAGGTATGGAATATTTATGTCCTGCCGCTTTATGACCCTCTAAGGCCAGAGTGGGTCCTTCGATAAAGGCGGTCGCCGTTAGCACTGACTGAGCAGTAAATTCAGAAATTTGAGCCTCAGCTTTGTCGTTAGTCAACTGTAAGATTTCAGCTTTGTTGGGGCACAATGGGCTTTGTCCTCTCAGGTCTTGGGTGGGTGGGTTTAAGTTAGCCAGGGTTCCCTGGTATTCTGCTATGTGACTTTCCAACTTTGTCTCAGGCACAGACACACACAGATAACCTGTGATTCTCTGTGAGAAATACACCTCTATTGCGACTGGCACTCATGAATTGCATCACAGAGTGCAGATGATTCAGAGAACACTGATCTCTGGTCAGTATGTCAGGTCGCTGGAGCTTACTCATCTCAGGCCAGTGAGTCAAGTTGCTCTTTGGTTCAGGTCCTTGGCCATTCCTCTATATCTGTCGACTCACTGTAGAACATGCAACTGGGAAGAAGAAAGAAAGAAAAAAAAAATAAAAATAAAAACTTGCTTGCAGTATACAACCTTAAGCAACAAAACAACTAACCAGTGAAAGTCATGAGTGCTGGACAATCGAAGTGGCTTTCAACACATTCCATCTATTCGTTTTAAAACGTGCATATCACTCAGTTGAACAACTCCTTACTAAGCCCTAGCATACTAAGAGTACAAGCTCTTCTGCTGTGAGTATAAGGGCAAACTAAGAGAGAATTCCTTAATGTGCTACATTCATCCAACAATCATTGGAAGAGAAGATGGGTGAACGATGGATTTTTGTCTTATATACGTAGAGCACCATCTTGTGGTCCTACAAAATAATGATGAGACAATGCGTTTTAACAGTCCTGAGAGCAGACCATCAATAAACCCTACTTAAATTGAGCAAAACTCTACAGTTTTTCACACAACAATTGTAGAATATACTTTTGCAAAATACAGGAAAATTAAATATAATTATATAATATACGCAAATGTTTGAAATTGAAAGCAAAAGGCAAATTATTCAATAAAACACTTTTACAATAAGAAACAGTTATGTAAATGGTAATCAACCGTAAAATAAATCAAAATAGTAATCGATCTATAAATAAATCAAAATGACTATTCACGCACATTTATATAATTTATTGAGAAACTGGCTGCTCAGATACTGCAGAACAAGATTCAAATTTTTAGTGTTAAGGTATTCTGCATATAAACCATAAAGTAACATTTTTACATTGCATTTCAATGTATATACAGTGAGTAACTATTGACAAGTGAGACTACAGGTAAAGGTCTGAATATTGTTTAAAAAAAAAAAAAACTTCAAAAAATAAATAGTGGTAATATGGTGTTTAGGGGATGGGATGAGAGAAAAACCACCCACAAAAACCTGTGCAACCCTGAACTTGATATTACATTAATGGCATTTTGGCAGACGCTCTTATCCAGAGCGACATACAGTCGATTAGACTAAGCAGGAGACAATCCTCCCCTGGACCAATGCAGGGTTAAGGGCCTTGCTCAAGGACCCAACAGCTGTGCGGATCTTATTGTGGGGTTAGAACCACCGACCTTGCGTGTCCCAGTCATGTACCTTAACCACTACGCTACAGGCCGCCCTGTACAGAGGGACAGATCAATGCCTACTGCTCCTCTAACCAGCTTAAATGGAGTGTTACACATACTCCAGAACGGAAACTCGTTTGCTCTTTATTTGTTCCTATACATTTAAATACTAAACACACTAAAATACTAAACATAAAAACAGTAAAAGGCACAGAAGAATGTGCTGATGATGGAAGCTGTTCATTGTCCCACTGAAACATCAACTTCCAAAACTCAACATTAAAAAGCAATCAATCAACTGTGAATCAATTAACAAACTTCCAGGAATCCTTTCACACGACAGAAAAGAGACTCCATCAGTGAAGCACTCATCTCAGTCTGAGTTCTGAATCTCTGAGTCCCCTCCTGTATCATCGGAGTTTAATGTATCAGTCTCTGAATTCAGGAAGTCTCCATGGTAGCCAATGCACCTGATTGTTCGTCAAAAAGTTTATATGCATAGGCTGTGTCTTTCAGCCGAGCGCATGCCAAAAACATGTTGTTCAAAATCAGACTGAACAAGAAAAACAAAAATACATTGCAGAAACTAATTTTATAAAACAACAAAAAACTAAAATAAAACTTTACCACAAAAACAAACACACAAAAAAATAGTCATTACATAGCAGTCCTGATGGTAGAGTAAATAATAAAAAATAAATAATGGTTTAACTAATCAAAATTAAAAATTGTTCCTATCTACAATGGTTTAAAATTCATCATGCCGTACTAAGGCCTCTCCAAAATCTGTTGCTTGGCTTCCGACAAACAGGTCGTATTTGTCAATTATTTCTTCTTTAGTGAGTTGGCCATCCTGAAATCAGTATGATACATAAATTAGTGATCCAACACGGAAACCATCACATTTTTAAACATTGCATTGTTTTGAGAGCTCCTGAAATGGAGGCTGGGTCCATCCAGACCCAGGGACTGACCTTGTCTGCGTCTGACTCATACACCAGGTGTTTGGCCTCTGCTTCAGCATGGTCGTAATCCGAGGGCAGGATCCAGTCCCTGGTCTCATCCTTGTTCATCTTTCCGTCTTTGTCCTTGTCTCGGAACTCGATGAACTGCTCACGCTCCGACCGGACCCAGTCCGGCTCGTCAGGGTCACTCTCCAGATTGTACATGTCCCCTGGGAAGAAGCGGGGAGACAAAAACACCCGTGGTGAAGACAAGCTCTTACATCCACAGACCTGCACCCACATCCACAGACCAGTGGCCACGTCCACAGACACACACCCAGGTCTACAGATACCATGAAACTTCCAGTAGACACTGAGGAAAACAATAAAACCATAAAACTGCAAACAAATGCCAGTCTGCAAAAATAAATTGGTTGTGAAAATACACCACTCTGGTAACAGAGAAGCAGCTGGTCAATGTCCCACTGCAGCCCAGCGAACATGCGGCAATGAGCTAGCTTACAGATGTTAATGCTGTGGTAACAGACCGCTATATTTAAACGAGATGAGGAAAACCATTTTATATGGAACATTAGAGTGAAGCAGTGGAGCACTACTTTGGAACAGACCCAAAAGAGTTTGTGAATGGAAGGGGGAAAAAAGATATTTATTACATTCCACTGCCTGAATAACTAGAACAGATAAGTGAATTAAATGCGTATTCACAATGATGCCAAAGATATGTATAATCTACCCCTAGGCTAGTAATGTACGTTAATCAACAGTTAATTCAGTTCCTCTAATCCCTTACAATACAGCATCCAATATAAAAGCTTTTATTCCAAGACTGGGTGTGTGGCAATACACCTGCAATTTAAATACCAATAATAGCCTACGTTTAGAATGAGATTTCATTTAAAACCACCAGTAGATGGTAATCTTCAACAATGCTTACTTGCGTTGCAAGCCATCAAACTCCTGGGCTAATAATCAAAGGTTTACACTAGTTTTCCTCAAGAGGCTTCTCACATCACACCGCTTCCCTTGCACTCTTACCAATGTATTCTTCCAAGTCGATGAAGCCATCTCCATTTTTGTCAATGTCCTCCATTGTTTCCTGTTTAGAGAATGATCAGCAGTGAGACAAAGCGGTGACCTCCCTCCCCATCATTCATAGTCAATTCCAGACATGCTGCAACAGTTTATTATGCCAGCAGACCATTCAAATGTATGAAAAAACTGAGGGCCCTCATAAGGTACTCATATGAGCATATCTTAGGACCCCAGTGTAGCAGTGTCAAGTTTTAGCAGTTTCTCAGCTCAGTGGTTCCTCTGCCTTCAGCTCAAACCTCTACAGGCTCCTACATGCAACTGTTATTTTCTAATTTTTTTAAAGAGAATGTGGACATACCACCACTACAATGTCTTTCATGTAGTCATACTCCTCTGGGTGCAGAAAGGCAGTGAACTCCTCCTTGTTTGCGATGAGGTCCCCGTCTTTGTCGGCCATTTTGAAGCGCCTCTCATCTCTGGCCATCATCTGCTTGTAGTTGTTGTAGTTGTCCTCAGATTCCGGGTCATCTGAGGGCAGAGGAGAGTACAGAGGAGAGCTCAGTGACATTACAGAGGAGAGCACAGAGACATTACATAGAAGTGCAAACTGATATTAGAGAGGAGCATAATGACAGAGACACAGCAGACCACATTAAAAGCAGACCACTTATCAAATAAACACTATCCATTAACTCCTTGGTATTGACAGATGAAACAACATGTTCATATTTATGTGGTATTGATTATATAAAAATACATATTTGACTTTCAAAGCACTCTGAATCTTTGTACATGCAGGTACTTTTTAGCAGATTTAGTGGACTAGTGAGACAGACCCAAGACGTAGCCGTATGTAGCGTTCTTGTACTCCTCCCACGTGACCAGTCCGTCCTCATTAAGGTCATGAGCCCTCCACTGCTGGTCCACATCGTAGTAAATCCAGCGCTTCTGTGCAAACTTGATCCACTTCTTCATTTCTTCTGTCGTTACAAATCCATCTTTGTCTTCATCTATTTTATCCACAATCTTCCTGCGTAGGGGAGGAACGGAGATACAGGAAAGACAGGCACTGAATAAAGGTAAAATGGAGGACAACTGAAATAAACTGTCCTTCAGAAGCACAGGAATGCAGGGATTGCTGTCAGTACATAATCAATGCATCTATAAAGATATGCATGAAACACAATTATGGAAATGTGTGTTTTCTAGAGCTTTCTGTATCACGCACTGCAAAGAAATTGGCAGGTAAGCACATTCCATGCACCTCTCCTTAGGTGCGCTGTAAGACAGGTCTCAGATCAGCCTCCTACCCCAGCCGCTCCTTGCTCTCCTCGGGGGTGAGCTGATCGAAGGTCTTGGCCTCCTCCTGACCCAGGAAGGCGTCGTGGTCGTAGTCGTAGCCCTCTGCGTCGTCGTGGTCCTTGTCACTCAGCAGCGGGTCGTGATGGACGCGGTCTTTCTTCTCCATGGGCTTGCTGGTGGCGCAGACGACACACAGCGCGACGCACATCGCTAATGGCCTGAGCTCCATCTTCAGGATCTTTAGCTGGAGACAAGGGCAGCGTTAGAAGAGCAGCTACTAAACAAAAACATATGCATTACATTTACATTTTTGTCATTTAGCAGACGCTTTTAATCCAAAGCGACTTACAAGTGCATAGGTTCTTCCACAAGTTAAAGCATCACATCCATAGCTAGTAAAATATACATGAAGTGTTGTTCTAAACATATAGTCATCATATTTTTTTTGGGGGTGGTTCGACAAGAGGGATAGGGATATCAGAAAGGGGGGCAAGGGAAATCAGGAGGGAGGACTAAGGTACAGTTTGAAAAGGTGTGTTTTTAGTCTGCGTCGAAATAGGGGGAGGGATTCTGCTGTCCTGACAGTGGTAGGCAAGTCATTCCACCACTGAGGCACCAGAGCAGAAAACAGGCATGAACGTGCAGCTCGACCACCAGGTGCTCGTAGAGAGGGAACCATAAGGCGATCAGAGCTGGCAGACCGGAGTGGTCTAGCTGGGGAGAAGGGAGTGATTAAAGATTGTATATAAGGTGGGGCAATCCCCTTAGCAGCCTGAAATGCCAACACTAGGGCCTTGAATCGGATGCGTGCGGCAATAGGAAGCCAGTGGAGGCCAATGAGAAGCGGGGTATGCCTTCCGTTTATCCAAAACTGATCAACAGCGTGCCCAGCTTATTACTAATGCTGTATAAACATTACTTTCCCTTCAGAGCGACACAGGACTGTGCATCCATCTTTGGGGCATACATTTACATCCCCAGTCCTCTGCCTCAGTGAACTGAGAGCCACAGGAACAGACTGGGGGAAAATGTTGCCTGGGGAATGTCACAGGCTTCTATTAATCATATCAATATTTGCTCTCCACATGAAATCATTACGGTGGGTCAAATCACAGAGCTGGTTATTATACACAGTAGATGCACAGAGTTCAAGAAGTCTAACCCTCCCAAAGCTGCATACATTACATATAATGACGCCAGCAAATGTCCCAAAAGTATGATGTAAATTATCATATTCTTAGTGTTACTGTTAAAAGCTGCTGCAAAGGAGTTATGACCAGTTAGCCAATCAGCAAACTCATACTGAATTCTTTTTATATTTAGGAGACTTCCGTATCATTGATAATTCTATGCACATTTACAGCAATTTAACATTTGGTGCGATGGAGAAGTATAAAGAGTGTGAGAGTAGATGTTAAATGAATTAGACTAGTGTAGGTCCTCAAGCTGAGCATCTATAATTCTTTGGTGCACTTAATTAAATAGAATGAAAGCATGTAATGTCAACCGCCTTTAAGTTAAAAGTGAAGACTACATGATTATTGCGCTTCTTTCACTTCTATGCCAAAAGCATTTCAATCTCAACCCATGAACACTGAGATGTTGATCACCCCTCTTAAATGTACAATAGGTAAGATTTTTGTGTTAAAACATGACCATTGTAAATCCCTTCCTATCATTGAAAAAGGCTCACTGACATGTTAACTCACCCTCTGCCTGTGTTTAGAGTCCTTAAATTCTGGTTTCAAAGTGTAGCTACATTTGTCGGGCTGTCAAATGTATCAAAACATTGCACAGCTGTACAACAATTAAAGCTCATTGTTTGAAAATTGGTTCTAACTGCCACAACCAATGGCAAGGGGCTTATTTCGATACACTGGACTTGAAAAGTTTGGGAAACTGATTTGGAGGTATATGAAAAACAAACTTGATGGTAGACTTCCAGGGTTAGGTAATTCTGAGGTAAAGGGAGTGTAGTCCCACAGAGCCACCTGCTGCTTTCAGAGGAGTATGACATGACAGGACAAATACATGTACTGTAGATGTCGAACTGAGCTTCAGAGCTTATAAAAACGATGCCAGACATAACATGCTCATTAACAATACTAGGGTGTACGATAATCATAAATCGATGCAATAATTTCTCCAGGTTCCCAAAGTGAATCTACTCAAACCTTAGTCGTAAGGAAAGGACTCTGGTTCACAAGCACTTAAGTAATTATCTGACATTGTGTAAGAGAGGACCAACACCAGACAAAACGAAAAAAGATTAGCAAGACATGCTAGCTTTATAAACGAAAGGCCTCCTGTCAGTTAATTTGCTCACAATCACGACCAACTTTTCCAAACATGCAGTAGGCAAATTTGTATTTAAACAAAAGGCAAATAATTTCAAATCCAAGAAGGTGCAGATGTGCAGTTTCATTCTTTTGATACAGAATTCCACGATAGTTTTGCACCAAAGTAGATCACATTACTCACTTTCGTGGCAGATGTCTTGCACACACTACACAACAGGAAAACAAGGAAATAACCCCCAATAGCTTCAGCGTAGCTGGATATCCACTGCAGCCTTGAGGTAGCCTAGATTGCTTATTAATTACGGCAATGCCCTAACTGGAAATGAAAACGGTCTCTACAAATAACTGCATCATAGATGGTGCAAAGCGATTTAAATTGTTAAGTTGATTGAATTATTAGTTCTCCCCTTAATTTTTTTTCCCCCCCAATCTTTGCTTCCCAGCAGGGTCATAAAACGCTGATATCAAACGAAAACATATCGCATTTGCTCATAATCTATACCCGTTTCGCTTTCTTGAGACACTGGCACGGTTTAAAAAATGAAAATGCTCGTATTGGTATGCTAGCTATATCGCCAGCTCTGACATTTCTTTCAGTAAAACGATGTGCTGAGCCTATTTACGAAACCGAATTGTAGTATAGCTAACACGCTAGCTGGCGGGTCTAAATTGTTTTAATTCATGGATCAAGACAGGATAGATAAATTAATGTTATCAGATACCCAGACCCCTGTTTGTCGCGGTTAACATATAGGCTTAATAAATTGAATAGACCTTCACAAAGAAAGGGAATAGCAATGTAATGCATGACAATATAAAACGGCAGGCATCTAAAAGCGGTTTGATGTGATGATGATCATAGCCATCTTTGCTAGCCAGTTAAGCTTGATTGATCAGAACACAGAGAAACGTAGATAAATAGCCAACCTGCATATATATAACTCTAGACTGATAAATATATATAACATTATGGGATGCAAAGCAGCTCCATAACTTCGTCACTTACCCGGTATTTGTACCTAGCTGCAGAGTAACCTCACAAGCCTGTGCCCTGTAGCCACTCCCACAATACACAACCGGATGTACCCCATTCTCCTTCTCCGCTTCCGATAATAAAATAATATAGGAATTGACCAATCAAATTTCAAGAACAACCATATGCACTCGATTATACCAATCCCAAAATTACTTTTGGATTGGTCACGCCAATGCAATACAGACCATATGATTGGCCAGCAAGCGCCACGTACCCATGCAATGAAAAGGCCGCCGTGCTTGACAGCGTTGTGCTTTTGACCGTAAAAGCGGTTATTTCTGTACAGCAATTAGGCAAAGATGTCATCTATTCTCTGATTTGATATAGAATCTATTTTTAATTTATATTTATATTTATGATATGACATTTCCGTAAAACCGCAAGTGGTAATTCCATCTGCTTTTTAAAAGATATGTTCCACCAGCAAGTCCTTGAATTAAAGATATGTTCCACCAGCAAGTCCTTGAATTAAAAGAAAAGTTTTGAAAAGTATGGTTGCAATTACAATATGTTCCTAAAAAGAGATTTTACAGTTCAAAAAAATCAGGTAGTGATTTTAATATGGGATAATACATATGTTCTTCCTTTATATCTTGAACAAAGTTTGACCAACAGGTTCAGCTTGGCACATTCTATTCAATACATCAATAATAACATAACTTTGAATTTATTAATTATAAAACCAAGCCTCAGTTCTGTATTTAAATACATATTTAATATGAGATCACATTAAAAAATAATACACATTCCTGAGACGCAAATACATTATCATTCGTAGGGTAACTAGACATCAATACAATGCAGTGAACACAGTAAAATGTCTTTAACATCATAGCTCTGTTGAGCTCTCTGAGACCGCTGATGAAAGGTCTTCTAGCTCTCGGGCACTGCAGAGCTCCCTGACTCAGACAGTCCTCACTGCTGGCCTTATCATGTCCATGTTGATCTTTTATGGGGTCTGGTCTTATTTAGACATCCCCCAAAGGTCACAGTAGGTGGAGAGTAGATGTTTTTCAGGTCCTGACATTTTACCCTTTTCTTAATCAAGTCCAGTGCTTTATACACTTGGTTCTTTGTGCCTGGTGCGTAGAATACAAAAATACAATGAAGTGAAAAAAAGGAAGAGAAAAGCAGCATCAATTCACCACTTCAGTCTTTTCAGATTGATCACGGATCCATGGGTACAGAATAAAGACTCACCCATTATGTTACAGACCACATAGTCCTGGGTACGAGGATGTTTGGACATGTAGACCAGTCCACCACAGCGCTGCTTCACAAACTTCAAATACTGCCCTTCTTTTCCAAGAAATGCTGCAGCCTGATGCTATTAAACAGAAGATATGGTTCATGAAATCAGTCCTTAAAATGTAACTGTAAATAAAATCTAACTTCAGGAGTGAGGTAAGAAATTATACACTGAGCACTTTTTTTTTTCCTTCCATGCATTTACTAGCTGCTACATGACTGGCTGATTACATATTTGCATTAACAAGTTGGTGTTTATTATACCTAATAAATTGCACACTCAGTGTATATTGCAATCATACTAACAATAACCAACCTTTACAATTGTGCCTTACCAATCCTATGAGCAGCCTATTTCTTTCTTCCCACAGATATGTGGGACTCTACAGAATGTTTGGTGCACTGCCATGTGTGGATGCCAAAAAAATGTTTTTGAAAGGTGATATCACCTGTGGTATTTCTGTCTCCCAGATAATGAGTTCTCCATTATTTTTGTGAATGGACTCCTTAGATGACACTAGTGTGTTGCGGGTCTTCTCTGGATCCTTTCCAGGAACAAGGTCAGCTATCTGCAGACCATGAAGACATAGCTACTCTCAGGTTCATAACATACGGTTGGGTCTGATATTGCAGTGCCTAAAATAATTGCTTTAAATTTTCATGTGCCTGGTCTCAGGCTTAAATATCAGGTCCATTGGCATTTCTGACAATTCTTCTAAAACGTGTGTTCGATAGTCGAAAAAATACAGCCAGTAAAAACGCAGCCAACTCAGTCAAATTGGGACAAAATGGTCCAATTTAGTCCAAAAATAGTCCAAGACTAACACTGGATGAATTTACTATGATTGGACAATGCAATGCTTGCAGGATGGATATCAGCCACCTCCCACTCACCGTCATATTGTCAACATGCATATTTTCCACAATAATGTTGCACTGCTCCTCGCTCGTGGTGGGCATGACCTGGCTGAATGGGGGGGCAAGCTCTGGATCATACTGTGGGAGGAAATGTGTGTCTGGAGGACACACACACACACACAAAACCAACAAAAATACACAGAGTATCATCCATGCTCTCTCATATTAACTCAACACCCACTCAAAAACAATGCACAGGAGTGTCTGTGGACACAGGAATACAAAGATTATTTCATTTCTACATCAAATTTAAAACAGCAGTGACGCATCCAACATACCTGAAACATACTGGTATTGAGTTTTTTCCATTGAAATTTCTCATTCACTCACCTGTCTCTATGATATCATTGCAGAGCCAGTCTTCGGTTGCGTAGCTTTCAAGATCAGCTAGCAAACTGCTGGGTGCCAGGTCGTACTGGTCTGTAGAAAAGTGATCCCAGTAGTGCTGCTGTATGAGGAGAGGAGAGATGTCTTTAAATACAGATCTGGGCTTAAGATGGAGTGGGGAAGCCTACAGAACGACTGAGCTAGAACTGGAAGCCCTCACTCCACAGCCTCTAAACAAGGAGAGAGGATCTACACTGCTTCATACACTTCATACGAAGGAACCTGGGCCTTCCTGGTCTTCCTGGGCTTTGTTTTGAGATCAAACTCACACACACACACACAAACACACGTACATATAGACACAAGCAGCAAAAATTACTTACATAATATGAGATTATAACCCTAGAAAATGTGGAGTGTTTCAACATACATATTTTCCACGACAAAGTGCAGCTGCTTCTCCCTCATGGTGGGCATGACCTGGGTGTGTGTGTCTGTGTGTATGCATATATATGTGTGTGTGGGTGTGTGTGTACAGTGGGGCAGGATCACACGCTGTGAGTGAATGCATAACTGTGTATCTCTCTGCGTGTGTGTGTGTGCAAATGTGTGCACCTTGGCACAGTATACTGTATGTGTTTAAGGCATGGGTCAAATATGTAAATGTTTTGGATTCAAAACTTTACTGAGCTTGTCTGGTGTATTGGAACCAATAAAATACTCTCAAAAAGTGCAAACTGCCTTCTGGTCCTGTCGGTTGGCTCAACGGCACCAGGGAAGATCAACTGAGCACAGAAAAGTATCTGAATCCGTTAACAATTACGTATTTACCCAGGTCTGTATAGTTACCATGGGGAATGGTGTTGGACTGCTGTTGTAACCAGGAGGGATGAAGATGTTGTTGTTGCCTTCATGAGGGAAGAAGTATGTACATCCAGGCCTAAAAAAGGGGTCCGTGTGGAACTGCTCCATGGAGGACTGACGGCCGTCCGGCCCACTGGGCCACCTCGGGGGACAGGGCTGAAGGGGGATGAAAAGGAAGAGTTGAAAGTTGAAATGCACACCTTTTTCAGCTTTAATGATGATATCTCCTGACGAGCTGGTTGGTGCCTAACATTGAGCAACAAGGACTCTTATGGTAAAGTTATACAGCTCTTTCTCACCCGTTTGCCCTTCATTACCATATACTTTTTGCTTTTCGGTTTGTATTTTTTGATTGACAGAGTACATTACATGACAAATATTTTTGAGCTGTACCATGTGGAATGGTGGCGGGTTGCAGAGGCCACCATTGTATCTAGATGACGGGAAACGGTTGGATCCTGGCGATGATGGGTACTGCTGTGGTGGAATGTGTCGCGCTCCCACTGGTCGGTTGGACCAGTTTGAATAATGCTGCTACAGATGGACAAGATATCAGACATAACCTGGGTAAAAAAACCTGACAATTTCACATGTGTGCAACCTCAATGGCTTGAATAGAATATCATACTTTTTGTGCTAGGCGCATAAGTAAATTAGTAGATGGGCTTAACATAGTTTACCATGATATTACAATGAATAATACTTTACATTTCTAATGGAAGTTTATTATTTCTTATGAAAATCATTTTGTCATTATTTGAAATTATTTAAAATGATGAACAGTTAAAATCAATGTAGAGCCAAAACAAGGTACATTACCTCAGTACATCCAGTTGGAAACATCCTTCTCTATGGCATATTTCTAAATGAGAAGATATTAAATGAATGCTTGGCTTGTATTATCCTGTAATACAACGCAAAGGGGAGGAGGCATCACAAGGACTGTTAGGTTGTTTAGGCAACTGCCGTAACAAGCGACGCCCATTCTAGAATGTAGCTGAGACTTCCCCACATGACGTCAGGAGTCCAAAAATAATTTGCTGCTGGTTCTGGTAATACACTGGAAACAGCCCAAGATCACCCCCCTTAAATACATTAGCTGTCATTCTTTCTTTTATTTATTTTTTATATTATTATTATTTCATGGATTTGGCTAGAGCAATTAATATTAAATACTTTACTCAACGGTACAACAGAACCTGACCTGACAGATATTCCTGTTCTCTAAATGCATGCAAGTTCGATGTAATTTAAGGAATACATTTATAAACTCGCTCCTATATATATAATACATGACGGGCGAAATAATTAAATAAATAAATAAATACACATTCCTTTACAGTCCATGCCTGGCTTAATTTTGCATGAACTATCTAATCTGAATGATGCAGTAGCCCCATACGACCTTAAATACCGTGGACTACGTTTCGCTCAGGAAATGATGTTGTTCTATTCGCTGACATTTCCTGAACAAGCGCTCATGCCCGGGCAGCTGTGCCGGGTGCTTTTGAAGGCAGTTTTCAAAATCGACCAGTAGAGCATCTAGTTAGCCAAAGATAGCGTGACATGATAGCTTTTATGTTATACTTCAAAACATAAAAGTCCTGACCAGAATCTAAGTACTGGTCGCTGACATCAGTGATTAGCAACACAGAAAGCTAAGTTAGTAGTACGGGGGTGTGTAACTTTAGCTGCGCATTTTCAACAAACAGCATTGATGGAAAATGAGTTCATTCGGAGGTCGCATGAAAGAATATCCCAATATATCTCTGGATCGTTTCGATCGTGATAATTTACATGCCAGAGCCTATTTTCTGTCTCATTGTCACAAAGGTAACAGTAGCCAGATAGCATTGTTGTTAGCTATTGTTTTACGATCTAGCCAGTAAGCTAGCTGGCCAACCGTCCAATGTAGTCAAGATCATATTAGCTAACTTAGCTAGTTTGTTGAATTCCCTGTAAGTTTTATTCACTATAAGGTGCAAAACGAAATGTTTTTAATGTAACTACATTAGGTCAAACTAGCTAGCTAACAATATCGCTAACTATCCCCTTGTTTACAGCTAACCTACTCCTTTGTTTTCCACAGATCACATGAAGGGACTAAAAGGACCTTTACTCAAAAGGAAGCTAAAGTTCAGGTATGACGCGTGCATTTTTTAAAGAATAAGCATAACGAGTTAACTTCAATTTGCGTTTTTTTGCCTTTTGTAGTGTAGTGCTTTGCTAGCTAATTAATTTAACTTAGCCAACATGAAGTTAAAATTAAGTTAAAATTACGTTGTAGACTAATTTCTTCTTTAGGGAAGAATCCATGACTTGTTTAGGTTTGTGCTTACATTCTGCTGGACACATGTGACTGCAGGCGAATCTAACGCCGGTGTTTTTCTACAGTCTGTGTTACCCTAGCCTCACTTTCGACACAAGCAATGCCGCTTGTCGACTCTTCACGCGAATGCGCGCGCCTAGCTACAAACTATACTAGAACGATGTTTGCTTTTCTTTTGCTTGATCTAACTTCTTCAATTTAAATAAAACGATAATACCATCGATTGCGGTAGGGAAACGTAATGCATTGTAGATTTTTCTATTGATTGTGGAGGCCCATAATATTAACTACATATGAAGGTATGAAGGACGAGTCACATCTTTGAAGTTTCCAAAATCAAGTCTGACAATAACCAAACTCACCATGTATGATCATCTCTTCATATGCTGCCAGAAAACTAGACTATCTACATTTTATTACCAATAATGAGAGGAGGCGGTTTGAGGGAATACAAATTTGGTACGTGCAGTTATATGCAATATAGGTGGGGAATCAGATTTTGGCAGCTTCAAAAACGCGACTCTTTCTTTATACCCATACCTTAACCAGCAGGGAGCACCCCGAAAAGTTATTGCATGCTAATCATTTTAATTATTATTTTTCCATCTTTTTAGCTTAACAGTCAAATTGTACTGCTCACCTGTGACAAAGGAGATTTTACTGAACAATCCAAAGTATGGGTTCTGGGAAGACCATATTGTAAGTAACAACTACCGGTATAGTTGTAATAGTTTGATTTACCAACCGGTTTGTTTTGTGTCACAATGTTTTTTTACTCTGCACAGGTTGCCTTGGAAGTGGACAATCCGACTCAGATCTCTCTGGTGGATGAAATGTCAGGGGAGGTAATCTGTAGGACAACTCAAATTAAAGTAAATTTAATGAGTTATGAGTAGCCTGTGTGATCATTTTTTGTTTGCCTTAGAAAGAAGACATTGTAGTCACACTGCTTCCTGCTGGCCACTGTCCAGGATCAGTCATGTATGTTCACAATTATCATCCCGATTGAAAAATAAATAAATCACACTTTTGCCTTGTTATTCGCCTGCCAATTTACCGCCGGTGTTTGTTCTACTGAATTTGAATGTGTCTGCCCTATTTGGTGTCACAGGTTTCTTATAGAGGGAAACCAAGGGACAGTGCTCTACACTGGGGATTTCAGATTGGCAAAAGGCGAGGTCACCCGTATGGAGTTCTTGCACTCAGGCGGCAGGTAATCTGGTCTAGCATTTATCTACATACAATTTAATGTAATGTAATCTGGGAAAATGTAGTACTGATGGCCCTCTGTACTCTGAGTTTAGGGTGAAAGACATTCAGAGTGTTTATGTGGATACTACATTTTGTGATCCCAGTTTCTTCCAGATCCCCAGCAGGGTGAGTCTACTACTCATAATCATTGTGAAATGTATTTCTTTAACTGTGAAATGTTTTGCTGTTGTTACATTCCTGCATTGTGCGTATCTGCAGGAGGCTTGTTTGAATGGAATAATGGAGCTGGTCAGAGACTGGATTATACGCAGCCCGTATCATGTCGTGTGGCTGAACTGCAAAGCTGCGTACGGCTATGAGTATCTCTTCACTAACCTCAGTGAAGAGTTCAACATGCAGGTGAGTTTTCTCAACTGCATATGGGTATTAAACTCAATCCAGTTTCAGATTAGCCTGGCTGCTGCTTAGAAACAGCAAGTGTACAAATTCTTGTGGCATAAAAATGCATTTTGCATTGGATAAAAACGCATGCAGTTGGATATCATACATCCCATTTCTAGTAATTATTGGGATTGAAAACATTTGGCTTAAAAGCAGTGGAATTGCTATGTTTTCCTGTTGTTGACCATCTTCAGATCCACGTGAACAACATGAACATGTTCAGAAGGATGCCAGAGATCTTGTGCCATTTGACCACCAACCGAATGACGCAGATTCATGCCTGTAGACATCCCACGGTAATATATACTGTCTGCTTCACTATTCATTGCTTGAAGTCAGATTGGCAGGCTACATGATTATATATTGCCATTACATAGTCTCTTCAGGTCCCTTCCATAACTTCCTATCCCTCAACACACGCTAATTAAAAAATTGAAATCCATTGCATATATTTTCACGGAATTCCTACAGAGCATGACTGCTGAACCCACCCAAGTATATTTTGCGACATATTTAACATTTTTGATGCATTTAATTTTCATGCAGAACAGGTTATCATTATTGTAATGGCAACACTTAATAATTATTGTTGATGTTATAAGTTAAAAGCATCAACAATAGAGTTCAGTAAGCCTGTGACTTAAAGGAGTTTTTCAGTCTTTTGCATCTTGACCTTTGATACCTGAAGGACTTACAAAGCAATTCTCAAAAAACATTTTACAGTTCGCTTTTAATTTTGCCTTGTGATTGGCCAGGATGAGGAATTTCTCCGAGGTTGCAGGGTGCCATGTGGATCCACAGCCCCGAATGGGACCCCACTGAACATCATCAGCATCAAACCCTCAACCATGTGGTTTGGAGAGAGAACACGGAAGACCAAGATTGTTGTCAAGTGAGGAAGCTGCCCAGCTCACAGCATTCTACAAGTAGTTGGAGCAGCAAGTGCTGATCAGAAAATCTGTTAGAAAGCAATGGGTGATGCAGTGATGTGCTATTGGCCTTTTCAGTTCAGTCTAAATGTACTCCCTTGCATGGATTTACTGGGACAAAGATATTCCCTGTAGTGTCTGTAGATGCAATGAAATTAAATTGTACTGGAGAAGAGAAACAAATGAATTAATTTCCTCATATTGGTGGAAAGGTAATTCATCTGGTCTGCTCTTTTCTGCAGAACAGGAGCCAGTTCATACAGAGCCTGTTTCTCCTTTCATTCATCCTATTGTGAGGTGAGGAGCCTTCTATTCAGCCTTTCAGTTAAATCATGTAAACATCAACACCCTTTGCAAGGATATATTCTGTAACATCCATTGATTTGACCCAATTTAGTATTAAAATGTAAATGGCATTGATCGCATAAATACCCTTTCTCATTGAAAATCTCAGAAGTTACATGTGTCACGGTTTTGTTTTTTAGATTGAAGATTTCATATCCTACATCTGTCCAGTGAACATATATCCAAATGTGATTCCACTTGGCAGAACATTAGACAGTGTCCAGGAAATGTAAGTTATTTGGTGTGGGTGATGGATGTGATATTTGGTTACCATTAGTTTTACTTGTAGTACACCTTTTCATGCAAATCTTAGAGATCATCTTTCAAATATTTCAAAAAATGTTCCACTTGTTAGCTAATATAACCAGTATTGCTTTCTTGGGAAAAGCCTTGATTTGCTGTAATATTTTTGTCAGTGGTGACCGATTCCATCACTGTTTTCAAATATAACTGCAGCAAATGCAGTTTTCCCCACCCATTTGGCCTATGGTTCTTTGCTGCTAGAAATATATCATGGCATGGATTTGTGATAACCATCTTGGAAAAATTCATCTTCAACATTAATTGAACATAAATGTACTGATATAATTGAAAATATACTTAATATTAGTGTGTTTATGTTCGTAATTATGACTTTTTATTAATCACATGAAAAAAAAGAAAATAATTACTATTACTACTATTATTGCAATTAATTATATATGATATTTTTAGATTGAAGCCCTTGTGTAGAGAACATTCCAGAAGGGGAGCAATCACCTACAAACCACTGGGGATTCTAAAAAGGGCAAAAGTAGAAGACACTTCAGCAGGTATGACAGTCTAATTTGAATGGCAGTTGTGTTACCAGTTGTGTGTGCCTGTTTAAAAAAAAAAAAAAAAGAAACCCCACTAACAAACGTATTACTACCTAATTTGTTATTGGACGTTTAAGGGTTGAATTCAGTCTGGTTTCAGCACAAATAAAAATAGAAATATATTTTTCTTGCTACTCCTCAGACTCTGACAGTGAGGATGAGCTATTTGAGATGGAAGAGCTGAGACCCTGGAGGAGGAAGAAACCGCTGCCTCAAAGCCTCAAGCACTTGAGCCCGGAGAAGAGGGTTCCCCCCAACTGTCAGGAGAACGTCTGTCTCGAGTTGCACACTGCTCAGCAAAATGGGAACTACATTGACTGCACAGAATCAAATGATGATGAAGAGGAGGAGGAGGAAGAGGAGCCCACAGAGCTGCAGACGGCCACAGAAAAGCCTTGTAATGACCACACCATAAAATCCAACGATGGCCAAAATCCAGCTTCCTGCCCTCGCAGTGAGCCAGCTGAAGGAACTGTAGACCAGCACAAAATGGTGGACGTTGCCAGCCCCAAACCTGAGCCCCCAAAGTGGGAGGCATTCTTCACTGCTGACTCCGCGCTGACTGACGAGGGCTCGGAGCTGGAGAGCAGCCAGAACAGCCGGGCTCTGTCGGTGGAGAGGCCGGGGCCTTGGTCCCCGAACCTTTTCAGTGACTCCGACGATGACTCAACGCACATCTCCTCCCAGTCTACCCACATCTCGGACCCAGGGACCGAGGGCCTGAGCCAGGTGGACACTGTCCTTCTCCCTCCGGAGGAAAGGGTAGCAGAGCTACTGAGGAGCCAGCAGAAAGACAATCTCAAGGACAACCTTCACGGGAACCGCACCAACGAGGTTAGAGGGGATAGAGGTGCAAGCAGCCTTCATGATGGGAACAGTTGGCCACAGCGAAACGTTTCCCCCCAGAAGTCAGAGTCTCAAATATCCTCTGATTTTGAGATATCCTCAACACCTGACTCTCAAATCCCGAACTCAGATGACCTTAAAGATTTGTATAAGAAGTTGGCCGCAGGCGAAGCCATAGTGCTCAAGAGGGGTAGTCAGGGAACAGTCTGAAGTTAAACAACCAACCCTGCTTTCCAAGGGTCAGTTTGGCTTATATTTGATCATGTAGAAGTCAGGACACTGCTTCATGTCCATCCTCAGCACATCACATCAGTCTCACATCTCTTAGGACACTTGCACCTGCTTATAGGTTTATAAAGTAGAGGGGTGTTGAACATTGAATTGCTTTATTTAACCCTTTAAGGTGTAAGATCACACATTCTTAACGTAACATTCCAATGATATAACAATTACTACAGTTAATTCAGTTCAAGAACGCACTTAAATTTTTGTAGAAAAACTCTTCAAGGGATTAACGTTTGTGTAATTGACCAAGCTGATATATGTCCAACTATATGCCTTCCTTGGGCTTTGCTCAAACAGAATTACCACTAGATCTTCCATTTTATCACCGATATAACTGATATCTTCCACCAGACTACCTCCTGTTCAGTTTGAGATTACATTCCATGAACTTCAAGTCTTTACTATGCGCCTTCCGTCCTTAATGTTACTAATTATGGACTAATTATTTCAATATGTAAATAGAATAACTAAAGCAATGGATTTTTCTCCTCAGTAGTTTTATAAAGTTCTAAGAGCAACCTAATGTTTTTTTGTGCTGGTATTTCCAGTGGTAGAAAATAAAATGTTGATTTGAAAAACTGGTTTTTGAAAAGATTTAATTGGAATAGTGACAAGAGGTGATTAAATGCATTCCTGTTCTAAATTAAGACTTGCAACTTCAGTTGGTGATATCTACAAAACAGATGTACCGTAGCTTGCAGCTGGTTGTCCTGACCCCATTCTCAAACCTTCACAAAGCTGCAAAACGTATCATGGATGTGGTTTCATGAAGCAGTTCGAAACAGGTGTTCCAAAAAGTGGGACATCTTAAACAATGAAAGTTCAAGAACGGCTCCTGCCTAGAGCTTGCCTAACCATTTTCGTCAGAGGCATAATGGTAATAAAAGAAAGTTTCAAATTACAAAGGTTTTTAAACTTGACAAGATCAAAGCCTTTGTCTTTCATCAATATACAGGATAAGGATGTGATTTTTAATGGCAAGGTAAAGGGCTCAAAACTCTGAGCATCAGTCTTCTGAATGGTTGGTCAATCAGGTCCATAAACCAGGCTAACCATTTATCACATGGGAGGGCTCTCTTTCCTCAAATAAATAAAAAAATGATCAAAGCACAGATGCTCATGACATTCACTTGCATGTTTAAATACTTTAATTTTGAAAGGCAATTTCAATGTTGACAGCTGGAACGGAGGAAATCTGGATGCAATTCCTACCTTGTTACATAAAATATTACAAAAGACAGAAAGTTGAATTATTTGAGGAACACGAGTTACACATATGGACATACAAAACATGCTTGCAGGATAGGAGTAGCCCTAGCCACTGAAATGTTCCCATTAATCCCGCCATAGTTTAGGAGGCAACTGCTACAGTGACTGCTTCAGACTTGCCACTTCCTTGTTCTGTACAAGTGACATGTAAGGATCCATCCCTGTACAAAACAAACCATCACAAATTAATATTGGTTAATCTAATGAGTAATTTAAAATGATTTGCTACAGTCACAATTGCATCTCACTAGATGCCAATGATTCTACAGAATAGGAAGAAGCAAATGTGCATTACCTTTTCATTGTAACAACTGTAACAATGTCATGATTATCTTCTTTTGGTTCAAGGTTATTCAGGACAATCTGTAAAACAAAGATGACAGATGGAATTGGCTCACAGAGCACAGTGCAGCACTTTCCCCATTCAAATATTCTTGTTAAATATTGAATATCAAACAGCAATATTGGCAGTGCCCCAATGCCGGATATGAATGTAAAAAGTATGGAGTTCACTGTGGATGGGAGCTCTGCAGTGGAGTTGTACCTGGGCCAGTTTCTCCTGGGGGGTGCTGTTGTGGCCCTGTGACTGGTACAGCTCCAGGCAGATGGAAGACAGACTCCCCGGGCCCTGCAGTGTGTGCTGTCGCCGGGCTGGGAGAGGGGTTCCGGATGGGAACAGCACTGTGTACATGTCTGCTCCAGTGTCATCCGCTTCCTATAGCGAGAGAATGCAGCTCAAAATCCAGAGGGATCACAGGCTATTGGAGCTTAGCCTGATCAGTAAAAGAGAGACAGGCTGGAACTGAGCCTTCCACTTCCATGTGTCTGACTAAGCTAGCAGCTCCAACAGCCAAAAGAAAGTTACTCACATTATACAATACAATGTGATCAAAATTCTGATCAAGTCAACTCATGAAATTGAGTAGTTCAACAGGCGTTATATGATGGATTAACAATAGTTCCTGAGAATTTAGTAAGGAGAACAGAATAATGAACAGAAAATGAAATCCATTTCAAGAACCCAAAAAACCTGTACAGCCGCCTATATCACAATTACAGTAATACAAAATGGCGTCAATATGCCTGAAAATGAATTTGGTCCTCGGACCTGCTCTCAACCTCATCCCAAAATACAACCATTGTCAGTAGAATGAGTTCCCATCACAGGCCTGATCACATTAAAGTACCTCTGACGCCTAGCATATCAAAAAGGGGCAATCCAGCTGAGGGTGCAAAATGTGACTACTACAGTCCAACCAAGGGCAGGCCTTATATCAAATGTTCATAAAAGTTCTTGTGAATCATTTTGAGATTTTTAGACAACTCAATACCGAGTTCACCATGCAGGTCCATTTGAAAAGAATGATCCTTTCAGCCTGAATAAACACTGAGAGGTCATTTCATTAATGTACTTCAGCAACAGGCTCCAATGGTTTATATCACATGCTAGTATGGGTGTGGCCATCTCATACCTTCACCAGGATATCCCTAGCACAGCAGTCCACGGTGATGGAGTCCACATCCAGGGAGGAGCAGTCCCTCCCCAGCAGGATCCCTGCCTCGATGGCTGCACCCACAGGGATCACCTCGTCAGGCGTGATGGAGCTCAGAAGCTCCACGTCGGGGAAGAGATCCTGGATCATCTGCTGCAGCTTGGGGATCCGGGCAGAACCTCCACAAAGCACCACCTATCAAGGGTCACAGACATATTCATGAACAAGATAATCAATTGAGCTGTATAAGTACATTATAATGCAAAATGGGTGCTGTTCATCACTGGTGGATAATGCACATCGGTGGAGGTAGAGGTGAGCTACACTCTCCCATTGTAAACTGAAAACCTAAGGTATTAGATGAATGTTGTGCATCTCCCATTACCATCAGCTTTTTGTAATTATGAAAAAAAGTTTCCATTTACCTTACTGACATCACTGGTTGAGAGGCCAACCTGCTCTAGGAGCGTTTTGATTGGTTGTATGCTCTTATTAAAGAGAGAGGCACACAGAAGTTCAAACCTTGCCCTGAAATGGAAACAAACAAAACAAAGCGGACCATGTCCATTAATTGTCAAAAATATTGCTGCACTCCATTTCATTTATTTTTTTAAACCCTAGCCCTAACCAACCCACCTGGACACACTGCAGTCAAAGTCCATCCCATCATATAGCGAGTCCACAAAGCAGTTGGAGCTGCCCAGAGTTGACAGCGTGTGCTTGGCAACATCTGCACTGTTCATCAGTTTCATCATTGCTCTGGGGTTTCCTGTGACATCGTGCTTAAAGGACCTACAATTATAAAAGTCAAGATGGGATTATTATGGCATGGAAGGATCACTGTGGCTCTAAAATCGCAAGTGCTGTGTGCTCAAAACAATGTACAAACAGGAAAATACAATGTCATTACTAAGGGTACAAACACACTTATGTCAAATGTCTCTTCACTATACTGGGGGAAAGCACCAACTTATGTGTGATGCATATCCTTCTATATAGGTGGGTGAAATACATATACCCTCATTCACCCATTGCTGGCTCACCTTTTAAACTCTGATGCAAGATACTGGGCCAGGGCATGCGTGAAGCTCTCTCCCCCGGTGCTGTGATCAGTGTGTGTGGCCAGGACTCGATACATCCCACTGTTAACCTCCATGATGGTCACTGTGAGAGACGTTCCCCCAAGCTTGTACACCAGCACATGGCTGTGGAGGAAAACGTAGGTATGGCCACAAAGTGCCAAAACATACATTCATTGCCCACTGATAAATTCAGTAAGGAACTATTATTAGCAGTCCAACGATCCAATACCAGCTATTGACATAGGCTAGCAAATCAAGAGAATGTTAGAATGTTAATATGCTCTATTACATTAGCCAAAATGGATTTTTAGCCCCATTCATGTAAAGTTACCAACTATGCTTTACCACTGACAGTCAGTCACTGTATATGGCGCCCTGTATATGGCTTGCTGTATGTGGTAACAGTCAGTGACGCATTGTCACAGATTGCAGATAGAAGCCATGCACCGGAATATGAGGAAAAAGGTTCAGTGCAAGTCTTACCTCTTTCCAGTGGGTGTGTCCTGGCCAATGCCATAGGCTAGCAGGGCTGCTGATGGTTCGTGAATCAACCGGAGCACACTGAAGCCAGCTCCTTCAGCAGCTTGCCTGAGGAAAGTTACATTTCTAACACTGCATTCATGTGTAAATGACATACAATTGTAAATGATATACTCCCATTTATTTATGAAATGTAAGGATGCACTTGAAATCTTGTTTTAAGCTTACCTCAGTGCATTCTTTTGAATCTCTCCAAATTCAAAAGGCACAGTAATGACAGCATCTGTGATGTCAGAGCCCAAAGCTGACTGAGCAGTTTCTGCAAATAGCAAGTGGGAAACAGGTAAGTTAAATGCCAAATACTTGGTTCAAATGCTTGTGCTTAATATTGACAAATCATTAAGCAGTTTGCCTAAAACTGATAGCACCACTGTATTTGGTTAGTAAAACCACAAACGTAGTACCTGAAATACAATATTGAAACATTTTGTAGTCAGGCTTACCTTTCATTTTATGAAAGACTAATTTTGCCACTTCATCGGGAGATACAATTTTGGTCACTTCTCCGGTGTCGATTTCATACTTTGGTTTGTTGTCCTTGTTGATAACCTTGTTAACAATCCACAAAAAGTGTTAATTGGTAATGTCACTATCTGTGATTATTTCTAAAACTCGAATGACACATCGTCAGGTCTTCAGTATGACGGGTCCACTTACCGTGCATTTACTTTCGGTTATATGTTTCTGCGCTTCTGGATCATCAAAACTAAAATGAGGAGAATATGAGACTTAATTCGTAACCATCTTGCAACATACAGACTTTATGTTTATGAGGCAGTCACCACCATGAAGGCCGGCCGACATGCAATGACATAAGGGAAGGAATCGGCGCTCTCTTTCTCTCGAACACACACACACACACACACACACACACACACACACACACACAGAAAATCAACGCCAGTATAACGTATTCACCTTCTTCCAAGAATCTGTTTCACTTTGACCACGGTGTTGGCTGCATTCCTTATTCTACCCTGCTTCGCTGCTATTCCAACAATCTAAAAGACAATTAAAATAAGTGCCACAAATATTCGACTGATGGTGGAACAGTTACACAAGACAATCTCTTGAGTTTTATCGCTAGTTAAAGTTAGTGTTAACTTACCTGCTCTTTGTCTCTGTATGCGACAACTACCGGCGTGACTCGGTCGCCAGCATCATTTGCTACAACATCGGCTCTGCCATCCTAAATCAAGAAAGCAATAGGTTATTTTAACTTTCTTTGCAAATAATAATCGATTACTGTAAGTTAGCTGGCACTAGCCCAGTACACAAATTGAGAATACAACACTACTGAAACAATCTCTGTCGCGCTCCTCGTTGTACAGTAACGTACACTGCACTTTACAGTTAGCTAGCTAGCTAGACGTTAGCTTGGTAGCTAAGCATGAGCATTGTTGTCTCGATTAAAGTTGCCAAATCGTCATTGAATGAAAATATTGTACATAGCTAGCAACCGTTAACAATCTCCAAGCTAAGTACATAATATTCATATTCATAATACGGCAAAAGTACCTTGAAAATCGCCACACAGGCACATGTGTATCCAAAGTGCACTCCTATGGCAGCCATGCTTGTCTTGAGTCGAATGTATGGAAATTGGTTGAAGTGAATACCAATACAAATACAGGTCTGACCCCTCGCCCAATAGAAAATACGAACATTTGAAGATAGATGGAGCATTGGACAAATAAGAAATCTTGTTATAAAAAAGCGTCCAATAAAGGATATAGCCAATGACGCAGTCAATAAAACAACCAATAGATGAAGGATATCGTTGTCAACCAATAAAACTTCGGAAACGACCACCTTTCCCTACCCCTTCAAGTTGTAGCTTTCAAGTTAACAATTTAAAGTCAGGTTATTTTAGTTTGTATGAACGTCATTACAAATTTTAACAATGCCATGTTCAAACGTTCTCACTGTTTTTGTATTTTTGTGTATTGTTCTTGACATTGCCAAAGCGGGTGATTGTGAAGGTGAGAAAAGTTTGCCCGAATTGCAGTGCTGGTCTAAGATTGCATGTAAAAATAGCTGCTTGCTTAGTCTGGGGAATGCTGTTTAAATTTGGATAATACTGTATTGACAGTAAAATTGGCATGTGCATGGAGATTTGCAATCGTACAAGGCCAAGGGTCTCTCACTTTCGTGAACAATGCCAGGGCATTTTGTGGAGCTAGAAATATAGATAATAATCCGAAAGAATACACAATAATAGTTCTCTAAACCTGACTTGCTGACTGTGCCCTCAGTAAATTTCGTTTCGCACTGCTAACGTATTCATAAGATTGTTTACTTGGTTGCAGAAAGAAGCTGCTCACACACAGACACAATTACGCATTCTTATGAGCACTTTAAAAATAAACCTGTCATTATGTTAATTAAGTACGCACACACATTAAACTATTCCTTTCCCTGCGAGGGCATAGGTTGTATTTTCTGGGTGTCCGTTTTAGGAAGTTGGAGACAAAACTTTAAATATTTTGTTCATGTAAAGCTTGTAATTTTCAATTTTCATGTACTTCAATTAAAAAAAGAAGAATAAAGTGCACTCTTTTTTCCACCTTTTCTGTCTCGCTTTCCTTATATCCAATGTTCAAAATAGGAGCTGCTGTACAGGAGTTTACTTTATTTGTGCTCTTTTATGCCACATTACAACATCCTGCACTATAAGAAATGTATACGGTCAGATAGAATTTTCATAAAATATATGCATGGTTATAAAACACAACCCTTCAAGTGATCCATAAAATACAGTATATCTGTATTTTCTTTCATTTTTTTACAAAATGAAATACAAAATACAAAAAGTATTTCAAAGGCAAGTATGTAATTGTCCCCTCCTTAGTGTGTGTTGGGTTCTTGGAGAGGCTGTACCAGGGTCTAAAGACTAGCCATGAGGAACTGACCCCTGCCAGTGTGGAGACAGGTCTACAGAGGGCATGTGAGGAAGCAGAGGGCAAAGAGAGCAGATTGGTGAGTGTAAACTATTCTCTGCAGCACGCTGATTGAGCTGCTGCTGGGAAAGGCATTCTGTGTGACTGTGGACCTGCAGGCTGCATACTGACTGTGGAGATCTGCCCCAATTTCTCAGGAGTTTGCAAACCCAAGTTTGCAAATGGGTCTGTCACCCATTTTGATAGTATTATTATTCCTCTTGCAAGTTATTTTAATTTCAATGAGACCTCTATGAAATAAAGCCAAATCAATTGAAATGAGATAATAAGTGACTGTATTTGAGAACATTTTCTGAAATAATAATTACTGTGTTGTTTTGGTGGGCATATGCTGTTGGTCTGTGCTTGGATTGTAGTCTTTATCCCCACTCTACACTCTCCATTTTCTCTCAGTGTTACTATTTGGGTGCCACCAGGGATGCGGCAACAAAGATCACTGGGGAAGTGGCCCGCCCTATGAGTTCCCACGTACCCGTAGGGAAGATCTGCGAGAGGCTTCAGAAGAAGGACAGCCAGATCTGTGAGCTTGTATATGGTAAGGTTCACATACTGCCTCAGCACTGCCTCTGCCTCAAGCTGAGTTTATGGTGGGGTGGCAGTTGTAGTTACAAGGCATAGAAGAAAAGGGTGGAGATTGGGCTTAAAGAAATTGTCATTCAAGAATTCTGTTTTATATTAAGAGTGGTCAGATTTAAGACCGTGACTGTTTTTTGTGTAACATTAGCTTGAAATTATGTTCACTCCCTTTTTCTGTTCATCTGACTCATGCCTTGTGGGGATTGTTTTGCAGAGAAGCAGACGATAGACGTTAGCACAGCGACTCTGTTCAAATCGAGGGTGACAGAGCTGAAGAACATCCTTAACTCGTGGGGGGAGGAGTGCAGAGCCTGCTTTGAGAAAACTGACTTTGTGAACCTCATCCAGGAGGTGGCGCCAAAGCACACAAAAAAACATGGACGTGAACCGGCAGACTTGTGAGACAAGTTGACCTAAACCTAAAGTGATCTTATTTACACAAATAAGCCTGCTGATATGTAAGTAATGAATACATGACATTATATTTTTTTTTACAAAAGATGGACATTCATGCTATCCATGCAGTGCACAAACCTAATCAACTGATAATTTATGTTAACTTGCAGCAGAAATAGTTTGTTTCAAGCAGTAATTGGCCGGCAATATTTTTAAAAATATTAACTTATTAATCCAAAGCAAGTTCATGGGATCACTCAGTATCTCAGGGTCAACCCAGAACAATGGGTTAGAAAAAAAAGAAAAAGAAATAATAATATCTTTTATTTTCATTCAATATTTCTGTCAATCTTGCAGTAAAGTTGTGTGTGGATTTTACATAATCACAGTATTGCATATGTTGTATACTAGCACCTTGAAGATCTATAGTACTCTTGTAGAGAGTAAGAGAACACTGAATACTATGCAGATAGTCAAATGCCAAAGAGCTGTGCTCTTATTTGAGCCCATCAGGTTTGAAACAGAGGTGTGTAGATCTGAAGAATCCAATAACTACATTCAGCAAAAATCAACATTTTTAGTTTAAAAGGTTAAGAGGTTAAAACATCCGAAGCCATATCCATATTGCCTTCATCTATGAAATGGTGTTGTATGACGATGGCAATCATATAGCTCACACACATCATATTTGCATTTTTGAGCCTTGACTAAAATATTGAGTGCCATTTTTCCTGAATGTAGTGCCAGACATAGATTTTGCCATGAGGGATATTCTCCTATAAAATAAATACATAGATATAATTAATTATATTAAATTAATTAGACTCATCCATAGTTTGCTCATGTACTGAGTGCAGTCCTTAGAAATCTCTATTGCCTCTTTTAAAGTCCATTATGTTGGCATTTCACAAATGACAATCATCTTTGTGTAGGTTTTTACTCCATTAATTATACACAGACGATAATGTGATTTAATCCATTATCATAAACATCTGCTTCCATGATGTAAGTAGCTGAAAATGCAAAATGCTGGTGTGTTCAGAAGTTCACTTATGAGAAATTGTATATTTGAATGCCCTAAAATGTAAATGAAGAGGCAGTAATTACAAAAAGTGTAATTTAATACCTTCATTGCTGTGCATCTCATAAGTTTAATACAATTAATTGCCAAACGATGTGCAATGTTTTTGTGATATCTTAATAAATAATCACTGAGAAAATGCAATGCTTTATAAGTAATGATAACATAAGACCTATGAATTGTGGCATTTATTAAGGAATTATATCATGAAGGCTTTAGGAATGTAATTTGTACACCTTGAAATGAAATGTCACCATTATGTATTATGTAACTTATGTGTATTGGCATTGTCAGGAAAGACTAAAAGCTTGTCAGTCGTGTATTTTGTTTTTCCATCCTTCCTATTCCATGCAAAGTGCATGCATATGGTGCCTCAAAGAATTCTGGGAACGATGTGGAAACTGTAGAACTGTTTACATTCTCAAACAAAAAAGGAACATCAATATTTCATCAGCAAGACATTGTTCAATTTGTTTGTATAATTAATCCATTCAACAGGCCAATTTTGAATGTCAAATATAACCCACTACTTCGGATTTACTAGATGGAACTACTGTGTCATCTATTTCCATTTGTGCATTTTAGAAGTGTTTGGGGAAAAAAATCAATTTGACTTTGAAACAAAGAGTATGAATGATCCATTTCTGTTCAGTTTACAGGGCCATAGGTTTCACAGGCCCCCAAAATGTATGCATATATGGACCCTCATAATAAGGAAACAGGATGCCCTCAAGTGTGCACTCATGTCTTAAGTTATAATCAGATACAGACTGAAATATGAATGAGCTTCTCTGAAATGCCAGGGTGTGTCAGAACAGACTGAATGGTAGGCTGTTAAATGCCCCCTCTATTTTGGGGTATGAATATTTAAAAATGAGTAACTGGAGAACAATTGCCTCTGTTATTTTGTTTTTCATTCATGCTAGTGATGCCATGGGCTGGACCCAAATGCTTTCTAATCAGCTTCAGTCGGTGGCCTATCCTTTACACCGCTGCCGGTAACCTGAGGCCTGCAGGCTTTCATATTCAGTCACCAGCATCTGAACTATATGGCAGATCCCTTGCTGTGAGAGACCTGTGCAGGTAATTGGAAACCCCCAAGCGACAAGGCAGCTCTAATCTTGCCAGAAAGATTCAGTTGGGAGAAGAAGCCTTTTGAACGAAGGACAGCCCTACTGCACAAATGACTGACGCATTCAGAAGTTCAGCAGGCAAGAATGGGATTAGCTACATTAAACTATGGCTTTGACTTGCCTGGTTGCATTTGGCGCTAAATATAATAGCCTACTGGATAGGGAAACACCGCGTCAAACAGACAGACCGGAAAATTGTTTTGAAACTGTTTAATGAGAGTGTTTTCCGACTAATATTTTCAGTCTCACGTCGAACGAGTATTCGAACGAGAAGCAATTCCGTGACGGCACCATATCCCTGCGGCTCTGGGCTTCGTTTAGTATGCACGGGTTCCCATGTGCTGCGCTGCAGCACTGTTTCGGAAGCCCCACAGATGTCGCAGACTCAGCCTCTTCGCCACCGTCCGAGGACCGGGCAGACGAGGACGCCACGGCGGTGGCTACCGTCACTGTGCAGCCAGGACCGAAAGGTATTATCACATCAAAGGAAGAGCACGCAGCGAACTGTATCCCGGAGCGAGCCACGAGGGTTCTTAACGGCACCAATTCCAACGGCCACCTGCGGAGGTATTCCAACGGAGACCACACCTCACAAATTTCCATAAACTGCCACTGCGAAGATGAATTCCTGGATGGGAGTCCTGACCTGGGCAGCAGTTATCCACACATACCCCGGCCATCCATTATTAAACAGCCCAAGGTATGTGACCTGCACTTGGTGCACAACCTGCACACAAACATAATTCTGTTGGTGCCATCCTGTTGTCACTTGAGTAACCCATTCTGTTTTCTAAGAATTTATGAAGACAGATATTAAAACATTCTGTCCTTGCCTGGACATTTACAAATAAGAGTAATGGGCAACGCTAAAGGGGAAGTTGTAGCTATGGACACAATTAGTGTACAGTCATAGCCTGTTCAAAGTATTCCAAGGGTAGCATATTTTATGAACTGGCATCCTTGTAGCACTATATTCTGAATTCCCCAAAAACAAGAAATGATGTGTTTATGCGCTGCTCCAGGCTGTGGTCAGTAAGTATTGGATATGATCAAATTACTGTACAAATTATGCTTACCTTGGTAAGAATAGCACAATGAGGAAGTCAGAAAAAAGCAGAAAACTTGGAAATTGGAAACCAAAACAATGGCATATATGGCATAGCTTTTGACTAAACAGTCAGATAATTGGACAGAACTTTATTTACTTGTTTACTTGTTTATACAGCCAAAGCCAGATTTTAGACATGAATATTCACTGGAGCTATGAAGAATAATTAATGTATTTTGGGGCAACTGCAGCCACGATTTACATATTTTCTCCAGCAGAGGGCACTGCACTGCCTAGCCCATAAACCTATCAGAAAAAAGATTCTTCCAAAATGAACTCCTTCTCTTGCTGACTAAATGTTTTGGAGACGTGTACTAATTGGGGTTTGTCCCTCTGCTTAAGTTTTAATGAACTGGAGTTAGTCTTCTCTGTATAACTGATCTCCAGGCCAGTGTCTGATTTACCGACAACATAAATATTTCCATTGGAGGAAGCTCTTAGCAGCATATTAAATAATGTGACCTTTGAGAACATATTGAAAAAAAGAAAAGAATATTGCACCACTTTATGAAACACTGAGTGCTTCAGGGTACAGTGTCAGGTTGTTGAAAGCTCAAAAAATGCTGTTTTGAAAACTTCTACAGAATCCTTCTGCTTATTATTATGTTGTTTTCTACCATGAAACATTAATAATCACAAAACCAGTATGAATGTAATATTGAGGTCATAAGAAGGAATTTCTTTGTCCAAAGGCAGACCTAAAATATTTAAACTGGGAATGAATAAGTGCCTTTGGGCTAGCAGAGGGTCCTAACTGGGCTCAGTGAAGCAGCCCTGCAGCCAGTCCTCAGGAGCCCAGAGACAAGTGTGAGGGAACACAGACTCCGTACCCTAAGGGCTGGCAACTCTTCCTCTGATAACAGGCCAGCAGAATGGACCCCCGTAAAAGGGCAGGGCTTTATCAGCAAACGCCCAAGTCAGACGACTACACACACACACACACCACATACACACACCTTCATCTCCAGCCTTCTATATTCTATTTCATTTGGGATCTGTTGCCAAAACACCAATATTTAACATAACAATGGGTAGGCTGAAAACATACGGATTTACTACGTGGACCTGTGCTTGGATATTTGGACATGGTTATGCCTGGAGCAACAAACCAAACTCCTTTAAAGTCTGACATTGTTTGAAAATCTGTGAAAAACAACACATGGGCTGCCAAGACCAGGAAGACTGTTCCACTTCCATTCACATACAGTAATAATCACTCCAGAAACATAATATGATAGTATTCCCTGTTGAATTCAGGTTCATGTGAATGAAGGTGCTGGGGCAGAAAAGCTATTGAGCAGATGATTAACCTAAAGCACATTTTGAAGGAAGTGTAAATGCATTGTGTTCCTGCTGTACAAACATCATGTATAATTGATTGTGTATGGTTCAGACACTCTTGAATTAGCAGCATATGATATCTACTGTGCTCTCTGCTTTTATTGCCGTATACAGTGACATTGGAGAAATTGAACCCTCTTGTTGCGTAGCCCTGGAGCCCAGGTCTTGCAATGCTCCATTAATGCTGTGGGTAGACTGTGTCCCTTCTTTATTTGTAATATCGTATAATTAAGCTGCAGGCCTGAGTGTAGACTGACAAGATCCTGGCAGTGAATATGCACTTGAAGAACCAAAGCATACAGTATAGAAATGCACCTGTGTGTGTGTGTGTGTGTGTGTGTGTGTGTGTGTGTGTAAGTACAAGTAAGCGGGCATGTGCATGTGTGTGTGTCAGACCAGTTTGTCAAAAATAATTACCTTCTTGTTAACCCAAAAAAAGCTAGCATTGGTTCCAATATTTTGTAAATGTATAGAATACATTTAATGTCCAATCGTCATCCTTTCACCATCGATGACTACCAACTATTAGCAACTATTAGCAATAGCAGAGGAAGCCAGGCCTATATAGCAGGGTGGATGTTACGGAATGCTGAAGACTACCTGAACTAAAGGTCAGAATGCACTCTGCATTGGTGTAGAAGAGCTTGTTCTATATTTGCATTATTTGTGCCACTTATATGAGACAGTGCAGAGTGATGCTACCTTTTGTGCCTGAAACAGTCAAAGCAACTGCAACCTGGCAAAATCACAGGGCTCACTGGCTGGCACAGAGTAGCACTGCGATGAGCAGAAGCCAAGGAAATACTCATGTGGCCTGAAGGCTTCGGGTCATATTTCAGCCACTGTTGTTCCATGTTCAAAAAGTGCTTTTGTTTGCAAATAAACAATGATAACAATGGGGGGAAAAAGAAATTGATGCTACTGATGAGAATGCTATATTGTGGTTGAAAAACATACTCGCATGAAACATACATAAAGCATATTTCATTTCAGATTGCTTTTCAATGTGGATGCACTAATCTTTATAGCATCTGGATTTATTGATAGAGTATGGTCAGTGCATGTGTTGAGATATCCGGATCATTTTGGGATCAGTGAATCAAACCGACAGTACTCTAACAATGCACAGGTACAGATACAGTCTCCTCTGCAGTCCTGGTGCTGTATCCACTGAGGCGTTTGAGGCTGAATAATTAAATCCCTGCCAAGGGTGTGCACCCTCCAGCAGAACAATTCTGTCACCTTCTCCTCCTCCTCGCTCTCTCTCTCTCTCTCTCTCTCTCTTTCTCTCTGTCCCTCTCTTTCTATCTCTCTCTCTTGCACACAAACATTGGAATTTAATTGAGAAAAAAGATTCCTTAAATTAGGTAAATTGAGCTTTTGAGAAAATAATTGAAGTATATTATGAACAAGCTCTTTCCTTTTTGTGTTCACTCAATGGACTATGAGTACTTTGCTTGTAAAATTACTTCATGAATATTTTATGTACATGAAATCGATAGAATATTGCATGGATTGCTGAACCCAATAAATATTTTCAAATGAAGGAAGTAAGTCAGTTCCGCTAGAATACACATCAGTCATTGTGTCTGTCACCATGGTTGTCACCAGCATGCTTTATTATTGAGAATAGCAGGTGTAATGATTGACTCAACAGTCAACAGATGCCTGCACTGAGATCAATTTACAGTGCACAACACATTCATCACAGTAGCAATACTGGGCAACTTTTATCATGGAAAACACTTTTTTATTTTATTGCAACAAAGTTGTTGGCTGGTTTATCAGAGCAGAGATCGGATTAAGAGCTGAGTTGGAGCAGTTGAATTACCCTGTGCTGTCACGTGGTGAGGGAACTCAAGATGCCTGCTTACAGGAGGGGATGTAAGGAGAGCCTGTTGCTGTGGAAAACGGGGGTGAATGAAGCTGACGTTTACTGGACGTGTTGTCTGGTCCATGAGGGGGAGGCAGGTGGCATTGAGTTGACCAAACCAAACCAAGCAGCGTGTTGTCGATACGGCTGAATGTGACTGGGGAAGGGGGGGGGGGGGGGTGGCGGTCAAGTAACAGGCTCATAAATAAGACTGGAGGGGTGACCAGGGTCAGGGATTTCATTGTCTATGCAATGAACACCGACGGCTGATTTACCATGACCGACTGCACTGTGACTGAAAGCGTAGGAACCGCAGGGTTCGTGTACTGGAGGTCATGTGTTTACGGCAGTCTGGCTCAGTGCTGCAGGGCTGTGTACCTGGACTGCGGTGGTTTGTGTCACACGTGTGTCACGGTCTGCATCAAGGGACCCAAACTAGTAGCTACTGGATCGTAGCAAATTTGGCACAGTTTACCTTTATGTGTGTTTATGGGCTTCTGCTGTGGTGGAGCGTTTCAGTTTTATTTGGTGCTGTGCTCCCCTGGTGTGTTCCATTAAAAAGAAATAGTGGCTTACCTTACATTTAAACCTTATATTTGTATATCATTACAGCTTAAAAGTACGTTTTATCTTGCAGAAAAACCCTCTAGGATAGAATTCCATGTCTCAAACCAATCAGTGGTCCTTACTGTACAGATCTGTAAATGATTTGTGTATCAGGCCATACTGTACATGTTTTGTCTCATAACAACGGTAGGGATATTTTATGTAGGAGAATTCTGATCCAGAAAATGCATAACATATGTGTGGCTTATGTTATGCTATGTTATGTTAAATGATAGAATGAAATCATATGCAATTCAATACACAATGGTACATGTCCAGGCATGACTCATTAATGCAGACAAGTCAGTAGGTTTGTTAATAAGGCAGGAGTGGATGTCAGGCTAAAGTGCACAGCCAGTGAAAGTATCGTGTCACTGCAGACGAGAGTCACACTCTCTTTTGAAAAAAGATCCTCTTTAGTTGTGTAAGGCCTGTATGTTTCCCCTGAGAGAGAAGGGTCGGGTGAGAAGAAATATAAGCAGGAGTAAAGTGAACCTAATTGTTCTCCGGTCATCCCTGTGCTGTTTAAATGGTAGTGTAGAAACCTGATATAAAGGACATACGTGTCCCTTGACCTGGAGATCACCTGTTTGCCTGACGATTATGATTAAACCATTTTGTGTTTTGCCTTTTCTTACCTCTGTGTTCCACACAAACAAGGTATCTCAGATGCATAGATCACATAATAATAAGTAAAGGAGAAAGCAAACAAACTAAATCTAATAACGGATTGCTTTTCTGAACTGTGGCAGTATAGCTGAAAAGAAGATGGGTTTTATTGATATGGGCAGCTAATTTGATTAGCAGGAGCCAGGAGTCCTGCAGGCAAAGCATAATTTGCAGTAGATAGATTCGCCCCAATTTTTAACTGGCCCTTGCCTAATACATTTATAAATCTAGCCTCTGTGGGTGCCCTCCAATCAAGTACTGTGTTATGTGTGGGTCTCTGTGCTTTTATGACTGTTACATGCTATCTCAGATTGATCCCAAATTGTTGGCAAACAGGAATGGCCTAGGACCCTGAAAGGGGGGTGTAAAAGTAGTGTGTGACACTAAAATGGCCTGTTGCTGTTGTGCTGTTGTAATTTCTTACTGGGTAACAGTGACTTTTCAGCTGGCTGAGTAACAGTTTCCAGACTCAAAAGATAAAAAAAACTCTCTGAATTGGATTCCATAAAAATTCAAATGAACTTTGTGTTCCATTTAGATATACTGTAGGCGTGAAGTTTTGAAGATATAATATTGATCTCCTTTCAGGGAACCTAAGCTCACTATTATTCTGGTAGAACACACATGCTGCTTTGCAGTCCAGTGATACAGGACAGTGTGTTCCAGAATTAGATTTTGATATCTAGCCTTTATATTTTGGATATGTTTTATCCTTGATTTTTACTGTCTCAGTTTGAAGCCAAATTCTTACTGCTATATCCTCCATCAGTATAATGCAACCCTGGATGGAACAACAGGTATGAAGGGTAGTATTCTTTCAAACAGTTGCTATAGTTTCAGTTATGAAAACACAAACAGTCCAGCAGCATTCTCACCATATCTTTGTTTCTGGGCAACAAGAGAAATTACAGTGCCTAACAGGGTACCAACAACTCACATTTATATTATATTTTGATATTGGGGATATTACTGATATTTTGGTTATATCACTTTAACTTAAGTACTTTGAGAAGAATGTTAAACAGGATATTGTTATTATGAGAGCTATTACATTGGGTCTAGTACTTTATTTGGTAATTGTATTTTGTAATGTACAATTTGAAGGTATGATTGTCAACATGTTTGTGTTACAGATATTGGTTTTGTTTTTTTAAATGTTAGATTTGGATTGCCATATGGTGAAATATTAAATAATGTACTGTACAATAACCTTCACAGTTTGACACAGCTTGTTAAAATACTCGGGCTTAAAAGATTCTGTCGGTTGGAAAGGAAATGTGGTACTTCCTGTGTGTCTCAACATTCTACTTTTTCATGAGAAGTTACTCTTCTGCACAACACATCAGATTCTGCAAACATATACTGTATACCTTTTCTGCATATTCCTCCTAGTACTGCATATTGTCCCATCACAGTAAAAAAATATTCCCTGCTCTTTTAGAAACTGATTTATGAAAAAACGGAATATTTCATTACATTTAATTAGAAATTTATATTTGTTAAAAATTATTACAATTGATGAATACAATCTGGTTTATTCTCTTTGAAATAAATGACATTACAGGTTTGGAAAGGTTTCCTTAATATTGTCTGATGGCAATAGCATGTCTATGCTCAGCAGATGCAGCGATGGAACCTAAATTTTAAGAAACAAAAAACACCAGTGTTTATTTTACATTATCAATCTGCCTTTCAAATAAGAGCTATCAGTCATGCTTATGAGACAGACACAGCCACGCCGCTATTTGTGAGAAGACTCTCCTTGCAACTCGTATTTCACAGTGTAATGTTCCTGGAATGTCAAGGTATTATTACCATTCCGGCTGAGGCACATTGATGAGTAAAACATTGATGCAACAGAAAAGGAATGTTGTCCTCATATCTTCTCAAAATAGTGAATAAACCCGGTTTTCTCTTAACATTCCAGCAGCAGAAAAGAGTGTATGCAAAAGCACTTACTAGAACAGGGCAGGCAGTTGACCTGAGCCCGAAGCTCTGTTTCACCCTTAATAACTGCATTGGGTGGAAATGTACCAAAAGTATTCTGAATTTTTCTGTTCAGAGGATTTTCTGATAGGTCTGAAAATTACATTGTATAATGGTTGACAGTGGCCATTTATACAAAATTATTTTTGTGGTTTGTTTTCCCAGCTTTGTTTGATATCTATCTCAGTGTGTGTGTCGTTACATTGGAACTATTGTTTTAACACGATTTCTACCAGCCACTGTTGTATTCTATATGCCAAGTAAATGAAATAGTTCAGAATTACTGACATGCCTTGCCCCCTATCTTGTTTTTGTATAAGGACTCCCTGCTTCGGGAGGGGCTGTCGATGGAGGCGGATCAAACAGAGGCTGAGGACGGAACATTATCAGGTACAGAAATCAGCAGAAATCATCTGCCCCCCACCCTCATTCCTCCCCCCTTTCACAAATCCTTGTGGTTCTGGAGAAGATATCTCTCTGCACATGCAGGCATGCTGGAAAATGATCTTAGCTGGGTTATGTTACCATGAATAAGACGATGACGAACAGCATTAAATTATACAAATATAATAATCGGCATACGTGTGTCACAGATTGGTGTTCTGTTGCACAAATGATGTATCTAATTGGAACTGTATACCTCTGTTTGTAATTGGAGAAATGTAATAGTCATTCTGGCTTTTCTTGTGATTAAGGATTTCTTATGCTAAGGTGAATATTACAATTTTAAGCCTTATTTGTTGATCCAATGCTTAGAATTTCTAAAATGAGTTAAATAGGACACATATTTTTGGCTGTCACTTTGAATAAATCTGGCCTAAAGGCTTGACAAACGTGTCCCCAAAGCAGTGTCGTCTGTCTCAATCTGACAAAGAGCCACATGGTTCAAAAACAAGCAAAACCGAACACAATTTGCACTCAGATATGCCGTCTTTCTCATGCAAGTGGGCCCAGTTCTCCTGAGCGACAGATTGATTGATCAGAGGAGGGCCACACAGGACACCGTGAGCAGGAGGCGTAGCATGAGGCCCAATGCATGGCCCTCGTGTGTTTCATCAACAATGCCACGGGGACGGTGGAGAAACAAAGGGTCTACTCGATAGCTGCTGATCCCTCTGTGGGCTGCCCCTTTTGTTCTGTGTCACGTGCGGACATGAGCGGCTGATGTGGAATAATGGCGGTATTAGTATGCGAGATCTGCAGCGTGACGGACAGGGCTGGTCCTGGCCTTACACTGACGTGAGCCTGTGCGCCATTTTGATATTTCAGCAGGGACTCCACCCTGCACCTGGGACACAAGGGCTCAGCCAATCAGACACATGTAGACTACAATGGCCCCAGGACAGTTCATCACAGTGAATAGTCTCTAGAGAGGTGTGTGTGTGTGTGTGTGTGTGTGGATGCGGGTGTGTCCGTGTTTTTGTTTGTTTATGAGTGCAAATCCCTGGCTGATTGAAGAAAACTGTTACTATCTTGTTAAGAATTTAAATGACAATAACAGGATATTGATCGTAGAGGAGCTTCCATAACAGCCTTTGCATTTTGGAGCTAAACGGTACTTTTAGACCTCTCATTAGATCAGGGAAATGCACTGGTATGGTTCCATTCTACTCATTTTACCTATAACTGAATTTAACATTTATACTTATCCTGTCCATTTGTCCTTTGATTTTCTTCTTCACTGCTCTCAACTGATTGCAATCCATCCAAAACAATCCAATCCAATCCAATCAAAACATTGGTGTTAGCCTTCCAAGCAATTAAGGGGTCTTCCCCAGCTTACCTACAAAAAATCATCAGACCCTACACCCTTGCCAGACCTCTTCGTTCAGCCTCCACAGGCCGCTTGGCACCTCCCCCTCTCCGAACCTCCACCTCACGCTCACGACTACTGTCTGTTCTGGTTCCACGGTGGTGGAACGAACTCCCCGTTGAGGTCAGAACTGTAGAATCTCTCCCCACCTTCAAGCGCAAACTGAAGACGCACCTCTTCAAGCAGCACCTCTCCCCATCCCTCCCTACCTCCCTGTGAACCTTAATTGTTGTCTTTGTGATTTACGTTGCGTTTCGGTATTTTTAGTTGGCTAGGTAAGCAGGCTTTGGATAGTTAAGTTTGGTCACTTTTGCTTTGTTGTTTGTTTGTTTATTTGTTAATAAAAAAAATAAAATAAAAAAATAAATAAAATAGGCCCTGGTCCTTATCTTTGTTGTACGGGTAGCAATTTAAATTGTACTTCCCTCTAGGGTCTTTCAGCGCACTTATCCCTGGTTATGGGTATGCACTTTGTTGTACGTCGCTCTGGATAAGAGCGTTTGCCAAATGCCAATAATGTAATGTAATGTAATGTAATTTCCAACTGTCATTCATCTAAAAATTAGCAATAATTGTCAATATAAACCCTCATTTATATCAAGGATTAACTGTAATGTTCAGGAAAGTATGTGTTTTTGAACCATCAGATGGCAATTTTCATTTCTATTGGTTCATAGTCCAATTAAAATTTTTAACAGAAAGCCTGTTTAAACTCAGATGCCTCTGTAACACTGTGAATAGGATATTTTCAGCACACAGCTATCAATGAGAAATGTGAGCCTCTTCTTCTTATTCAATCATTTTTATGACTGTCATAAATATTGCTGATAGGATTAATATTCTGATGCTTTCTTTCATTGATTTACACAGTAACTAGTTATTGGAAGTCATGTACATGATGTTAAAGCAGCTTTGAATGAAATATCTTTCCCTCTAAACATATGGTTGTGTCACTTCAAAAAGACTTTACCTGTAAATGAAACCGATTACTCAATCATAGTATTTATAGGTGACGTACTGTACAACCTAGCTATTTCCTGTAAATTAAAAATTGCCTGCATTTTGTTAGAAGACCTTGTTTACTGACACAAAGGAGAGAGTTCACAGGCAATTGTTGTCGACTTCAACAGTCTTTTCCACATCCTGTCAGCTGAATCCTCCTGTTTGCATGACATTCCATGTACCCCTTCCTTTTCTGAAATGAAAATCCCGCTTATCCACTGCATTTATGGAGCCCTATCGCTTCTTCTGTCTGTGACCACACAGGCCACACCATCATGCGGTGCATTGCTCCGAGTTACACAATTTCACACTGGCTTTTCATAGTTTCAGAAGAAAAGTAGACACTGTATCATTCCACTGAAATTCTTCATGAGGTCAAATGACACCCTATCAGTAAAAGTTTTACCAAGGCCACCATCTCGTTTTGGTGTTGCAAGAGTTTTCAGAGATAAGAGCTTTGACGTAGACTGCTCACATGGGAAAATAACAGGACAGAGGAGGGGAGCAGATACAAGTGGAGCGCTGCATGGGAATCACAGAATTCATATGCCTCTTCATGCATTTAGATGGTGCAGTTCGAGGGGCTTTGTATCACTGCACAATGCATTCCACCTTAATTGCACTTGTGTAAATGGCATTGAACGTATGTAGCTCTCAGCTTGCCTCTTACTTGCATTCATTTTCACGATTTATGGGAATTTAAATGAGCACTACACTTTAATGACACAGGTAGACCACTGGCTCAATCAGTGTGATAAATCTGAACATACCATATGTCACTCATTAAATATCCAGGCAACCCCACTCTGGTACAAGAATGAGCAACCTAGTTTTGTAAATGTACTTTATAGATATTGTATGCTCTGTATATACAGTATCACTTTAGATAGGAGCAACTCCTTGTTAACCTTCACCCAAATAACCTTTAATGACTAATCACCTCCTTACCCCTGTGGAATCCAGATGGGTGATTTAACCCAACAGAGTATCTGCTGAAAACCTTCTCTAACACCACAAGCTATAACCAAGGATGATCTATATGACTAATTCTGCTAAAGGTTGTCCAGGCTCACTGATTTTTAAATGATATGGATAGGCCTATTTCCTGTGACTCTGTACTATAATCGGCACACAATCTGTGCAGCATCAACCTCAAAAGAGAGAAAAAACCCCTATCCTCACCTCCAACACCACCATTCCCCCACAGTGCTTCACCCTTCACTCCAGAAGAACCACTCCACATTCTGTAAGACATAAAGCACAGATTTATGTCTTACAGAATGCAGAGAAAGCAATAAAATTAACCTCTTGAAGGGTACTTAAGCGGATTGTGTCCCGAGGCTAAAACTACGACTGAAAAGACTGAGGTCACTTTAAGGAACACCAGTGCTCCAGTCACTGAGGTTATCGAATTAAAAGGCAAGTGGAAACCAAATTCTCCTGCAAGGCAAGCATAATGGCATTATGGGGGCTGAACAAATCCAGTTGTGATTGTGTTATATAAATGAGAACTCTTCTGTTAAAATATTGCAACAGTTCATGAGTACTGTGCTGTGCTCTATAGCTTGGTTCAATCCTACAGTGCACTGACAACCGTTTGATTTGCGATTTAGAGGTAAATATTAGGTATCAGTTAAGTGCACTCTTCCATTTGTTTTGTTTTCATCCAATGCTGTTCCCACAGCGACATGGTGATGATGTCATCGTTTTTGGGGCCACAAAACTGATTAAAAAATCCACCCTTCTACTGATCATGCATTTAGAAATTATGGGCTTGAATAGATGCATTACATAATATCCACCCCTCCCCCTGCATGCATTCATGCACGCACACACACACACACACACACACAAACACACACACACGCACACACACACATGCACACACACACACAACTGCTTTCACAGCACAGTGCATGCTAACCTGGCCACGAAACATGGAACACTGAACATAACAGGAATAAGCTGGACCCCACTCATGGAAACAGCAGTACATGTCATCCGCGGTCCACAGGGGATGGAGCTGTGGTGATGTCATTGTTGGATGGGCCAGAGTCGGCTTGGTGTTGGAGTTCTGGAGGAACGGGCCGTGGCAGGAGGAAAAAGAGGCTCTGGACTGTGTTCTCAGGGCTCTGGGGGGAACACAGGGAGGAAGAACGCTGCAGTACCTCCCTCACCAGCGACAGCGATAGCGATAGCATATCAAGACAGGCAGGAGGAAACTTCCCACCGTTAGTTCACTTATCTTTTTTTCTGATTGTAGCATGTCCACTTCCTTTTTTCCGGCCATTGCAATATCCTTTTTGGGACCTGCAGCACTGCTTCTGCAAAATACAGTGAAAGTGGAGCTCTGCAAAAATATACTGAAATAACGCCCTTCATGACTGAATTCAGTCTTCAAATACTGTCCTTTTACAGGTAATTATTGTTATGAATTAGAATTGCTCTTAATCTCCCAGTAGACACATTAATGATGACAGGAGGAGTATTGACAGACATTTAGAGAGCATCAGCTGAAGACTTTAAATTGAACTCATATTCACTCTGCAAATATATTACAGAATCAATAACAGAACTAAAAAAGAAAATATAAAAGCCCAATTTCTACCAGTATCATGTGTCACATTACCCTCTGCAAGTATAGAATAATATACAGAATTTTTATTTTAGCCCAGAAACATTTTTTGGAGAAAGTATTAACAGTGCTTGGTAGACGGACATGTTTAACTAATTTCAGTACTCTCTTGGCTTCAGGGTGGAACTTCCATTACTGCCTGCTTTGTAATTTGTGATTTGTGGGAGGAACAATATTTTGATTTTATCTGGCCAGTGACATAGTCCCAGGCCGGTGACTGGTCTTGAACAGGTCACAGAAAATAGCTATCATTGTATGGCACAGTTTATTCTGTAATAATGCATTTTATCATGTGCTATACACTAACATAAGATTTTTTTATTTGATGAATGTACGTATTGTTAAGCCATCAGGACATATTTAATATATGTTAAATGTCCATTTATTTACAAATAAATGTAAAATGTAAATGTTAAATACACATACAAAGCATGCACAGTAAGGGACATATTCTCTGTGGGTAATTGGTAAGGCCAAACAATTTCCCAGAGTTCATTTTTGCAAGATGCAAGTTTAGGGTAACCATTCATCCCAAATTAGTTTTGCATGATACAGAGAAAGTTAAATGTTAATGCAGTAAAGGAGCAAGCAGTGATAGTTTCCCCAGATAACCCAGAATGGCCTTTTGTACCTGTGCTGGAGTGTTTATTTTACAGAGAGTGTAAAATGGAGGTTATTTTGATCCTGTGAGGTGAAGAGGCTTCATTATCAGGGTTATCAGGGTTTGTCCCTGTTTGCCTGGGATGCTCTTCTGACTGCAGGAAGACAGCTGCACGGCTGTGGGTTTGGAGGACCGCCACTTCCGGTGCGAAAGTTAAGAGGTCGGTGATGGAGTGGGACCCTTGGGTCCGGGGGGCCTTGGTTGATTGTGGGAACACTGCTGTTGTGTGATGATGGAAGCAGCTGTCCTAACTTGATGGGGGACAGTCTAGGGCCACCCCAAGCTGGAGAAGAAATAGCAATTTCTGAGGTACAGCAGGATGAGAAATGCTGCTGTAGGCACATACTGCCTAGAACAAGCACATGAGACACTATTTTAAGTAGATACCAGTGTCCACCAAAGTTTTTATATTTTGTGATCCATTTTTTGTATTATTATCCAGATTAGAGAGAGGAAATTCAGATTAGGATTGAACACCTTTCTTAATTGCCTCTGTTAAAATCTGTGTTAAATCTACCCCCCTTACTGGAAAAGCAGGATGTCTCCGCTACCATTCTGTTCAAATGCAAGCAAGCCATTTCTGGATAACGTCAACATTAGTTTCAAAGTGCTGAAGAGCTAATTAGACTCTTGTAGTGCATGCAGTTCCATTTCACTTTGTTTTATGAGTTCAGCGTTATTGTTTAGAAGGAAGGATACATTACCATGAGGAAGTACTCAGAAAACTGCCTAAATGTTACAAAACTACCAAACACTGTTGGTGTTCAGTGAAACGGAAAGTGCAGACAGATGCAAACACCAATGTTTCTCCTGCAGATCATATAATGTCTCTCGAGACTATGGGATGGCTATAAAATATTACTTCTGCTAAATGTGACTCTTTTCATACACAGGACATACTGTATGTTACATTACATTACATTACATATGTTGGTTGCAATAGATCAGATGTATGGAGCAAAGCTTACATGCCAGGCCATTGACAAAACTTAACTGAATCATATCCTTGTGACCTTGAGACGTTGCTGATGGACCCTTGAACAAGTCATTTAACCAAAGCAAAGTGTAGGTTTCCCTGTCTAAATGTGTGTAGCATATCATAAGGGAAATATACATGTGTCTTGAAGGCTAATAGATGCTGTCACTACTGTGGGCCAGGTAGAATGGCACACAACTACTGTCCACATCTGCTTAGCTAAACAGTCAGACCTGAGACTCAAACTTCAGAACAAAGCAAACCACAGTTTCAACAACAGTGTAGATGAGGTGAAAAAAGGCAAACATTTGCCGTGAACTGCTATTGCGCAAGAGAGAGTGTGATTGGCACATGTGAAGTGTGGGTGATGTAATGCAGCTGAAGGTCTATGTTTTTCAACAGAACTCTGTGACCCCAATCCTCCCCCAAAGCAAACACACACCCACACCCACACACACACACACCCACCCACCCACACACACACCCACGTCCGCACGCACTGGTACGCTCACACTCACGCAGCCCTGTTTCCTCCTGGCAGGCTGACTAACATCAGGCCCCAGTGGGAGTGGCAGTGAAAGCAGGCCTCTGGTGACGAGCCGATGCTAATCGGCCACTCTGAGGGGTGCAGAGCAGTCATTTCCCCCCTCAGTGAGTCAGTGTGCGGGAAGTTACGAGGCACCAGTAACAGTGTGTCTCATGTCGTTGGAGCTGGAGACTTCCTGTGAGACAGAACACAATGAGTTGCGCAATATCTAATGAAATACAGACTGCAGGGAAAGTGAGTGGACCACCAAATAGAGCCAGCAGCATTATTTAAGCCTCATGCCTCATTTCACTGCAAAGAAGTCTTAACTAGTGTTTTAGTCTTGTAATAAAACTACATTTATATATATATATATATATATATATATATATATATATATATATATATATATATATAACAATATATATATATAACAGTAAACACTAAAAAGTAATATAATACGATTTCAATTGTAAATATGAGAGATTTTTGTTTTTCCCAGCATTGCACAGCAGAGAGGGTGCACAAACCTGCTGAGAGGGTGGATTCCTGACAGTGTGACTAGCTGGGGTGGATCTTGGGCCTCCCTGTTCACTTTCAGCTGCTTGCAGGGCCTTGTTTGCATAAGAATGGCCGTGGCACAGTGGGAGAGAAGTGAATAAGTATTCATCGGGTAATCAATGGGGAGGGAGTTTTTTTGGGATTATTTTGGGCATTCCATGTCTCTGTGTGGGACAAGCCGAGACAAGCCCTCACTGTTCCCCTGCCCAGTTGTCCTGAAGAGGAGACCTTTGCCTGAACAGTGCTGTAATTGATGGAAGGCTGTGATGGGAGTAGTTCTATGCCCTTTAAAGGCCAGAAGGAGTTCAGAATATATGGGGACTGCTGACTGCAAACACAGAGCTGTAGCATATCAACTGTTTTCTTTTTATTTATTTATTTCAGAAAATATGTTATCAACTGCAGCATTCAATAGAAGATCACATATCTGGGATAATGGGATGATGCTTGATGTTTAAATCACATTTGACACATTTGAATCCAATGCTGCTACTGTATCCTAGTGCTGAAAACTATACATACATATCCATCCATGTGAAAATATGCAATAACTATCTGAATGGTTGGCATTTATATAGTGCCTTCATCCAAAGCGAAATTGATGCTTCTCATTCACTCATACACACACTCACACACACACACACCAATGGGGGTTGGCTGCCATGCAGCTTGTTAGGAGCATTTGGGGGTTAGGTGTCTTGCTCAGGGACGCCTCGACACACCCAGGGCGGGATGGAACCGGCAACCCCCCGACTGCCAGACGACTGCTCTAACCGCCTGAGCCAATATTGCCCCCTCATCTACCTGCATGAATATATGAAAAATGCTTTGTATGTATTTCTTGTAAAGGGAAAACATATTGCTGGATGTGCTTACAGATAGCCCCAATGACACACTAATTTATAAATACAATGGACATTTTGTGCAGTGCTCTAAGAAAAAGCATTGAGGAAGTTATAAAAAAGAATGAGGTGACATTTTAAGGGAAGAGTCAGCCATCCACTGATATAGCAGAGATGGCAAAAATAAGACAAGTTTGACAGAAGCCCTGTTTTTTCTGTGAGTTGCTCCTGTAGCTCAACCAGCTTCATTATATGACAGGAAAGGAAGGAAACTCCATTTTGGCAGCCAATAACAGAAGTGAAGTGTCTGTATGTTGAAACAAAATACTGTACATACAATATGCTATATTTGCTTTATGTTTAAAGTTTCTGTTTCATTCACATACGTACTGTGCAGTGTGATTGGAGGACAGCTCACTGTTCACTGGGCGGCTAGCATTTAAACTCAAGGTCATATTGTTCCATATTCATGCCATATCATTTCATGCTTGCTTTAAAAAATCCAAGCTTTTTGAATAGGCAAATTAGAATCATAAACATGCATCTACTCTGGGTTTCTTCGCCATATATTTAGAGCATGATGACTGAATTATTGTATATTGTATTTATGTTTTTGGAAACAAAACAAATGATTTCATATGCAGTGCAGATGCAGTATAAATCTCAGAAGACCACACCCAAAGCTATGTGACAATATTAAACTGTAACTGTAGGTGTCGCAAATGTAAATATCAGATGTTATTTCTTTATTTATGTTTTTATTTGTCACTCCAGTTGTGGGATGGGCAGTTATAGTAGGGTATGGTATTTTGTCCCTGTACAACCAGTAACTGTTCCAATCAGTATCTCAAATGAGAAAGTATAGAACAGAAATATACTATATATATATATATATATATATATATATATATATATTATATATATATATATATATATATATATATATATATATATATATATATATATATATGCACCTGGGGGTTACAAATTACTGATCAAAAAATAGTTTCTAGGAGTTTCCCAATCTATGTCAATCTATGTCAAACTCTACCTTAGACCTCCCTCCTGATTTCCCCTGCCCCTCCTTTCTGATATCCCTATCCTTGTCTAACCCCCCCCCCCCCCCCCCCCCCCAAAAAAAACAAAACAAAAAAAACAAAAAACAAATGCACTTATGATGACAACTATGTTTAGAACAGCATTTCATGTGTCTTTTGCTAGTTTCTGGATGTGATGCTTTGACTTATGGTAGAACCTATGCACTTGTAAATCGCTTTGGATTAAAAGCGACTGCCAAATGACTAAAATGTAAATGTATGTCATCATGATCAACGGCATATAAAACTACTAAAATAAAAAGCTAAGACACTGCATATGTTTCATCACAGATGCAAAAATTGTCTATTTTTTTTTCTAATGTAAACCCAATTATCTTTTGAACTAAATGTCTCAGTATTCCATCCATATATTTCCCTAACAATGATAAACAACGTCTGTGTATCAAGAAACCAATCATAGTGAAAAAGCCCACAAGAAACCTATTGATAGATCCCATGGTTCACCACGAGGGGGTCTTCAAACCAGACCCAATAGCGTTTACCAATAGCGTTCAATAGTCTTATTAGATTACGACAGAACCAGTGGGCAGCAGAATGACCATTAAGAAACAGGCCCACTCCGTGATACTAATGTACTATGATAAACGGAAGTTGATCTCAAGGCCGAGACCAACATAAAATGGTATTTAAATATTTACAAGTCTTACAAAATGCCGAATGCTTTTTCACCTTGTTCTACAGTCCGAACTGTTTATTGGTATAATGCCGAGTTTTGAAAAGACATGGAAAATATCAGCGAAAATATTTAAAATTAAAAAATAATTTATTAGTAGTTGTATGTCTGCCTGAATCGTAACCCCATTTACCTCCTGTCCCTCCTTTGACCACGCCTAGAAGACCTACACAACGGCTTGGCAGGGTTTCTCCCAGTTATGAACAAAAAACAGTCCGGAAGGAGGAGCCTACTCTGTGACTCAGGCATTGAGATATATCGGCCACCCCCACTCAGGCAGTAATTTACATTCCGGACTGATCTCATCTGCCTTTGAGCTGCCTCCAAGAAAGAGAAGCATATCTGCAGACATACCTAAGCGAAGTAGTGGAGAATGCGCAAATGGTGCGCCAACCACTTCTAATTTATAAACAAGGAAAGTGAGTAGACACAACGCCAGCGGGAGAGTTTAAGGTATGATTTCCATTTCTCTGTTATGGACTCAACTGTGTTGTTGCCTGTTTGTTTTATCCCGCGTTTAGTAGGTGCAGTGACAAAACCTACTTACTTGCTTTTACAAGGATCTCATTACAAAGAAAGAGTGGTGGTTAACACGAAACTCAACATGAAAATCATAAAGTTTTAGCCTACTTTCCGTAAAAGCATATGGTAACCTCATGTGGATAGATGCTGAAACAGGACACTCAGAGGCCGTCTGTCGTAGCAATTTTTCGGATGTATTGTGAACAAAAGCCTATGGAGTGACTTGCGTTTTTGCTCTTTGATGTTGTGAACACTGAAGAACACGATTTCCCCAACTTTCCACGCGTCCTACTAGCCGAATGTTGTCTTTTGTTCTGGTTATAAATTCAGATTAAGTAAATACGAGAGTTGTGGCAAGGCAGTGATTGGGCAGTGACTTCAGACACATGAGGCTTGGCACTCCTGTCATAGGGGACTTCATTCAGGTGACAGAGGTGCCACACCCCCTGTCATTGTCCAGGTGTCTTATGTGTATGAGAGAAATGTAAATGTAAAGAATATAGTGAGAAATTATGTCAATCATTTAAATATTTGAATATCTGAAATCACACAGTTGCTACCCGAATGACACTACTTCGGTATCCCAAAAACAAAATTGAGCTGCAAAATACATGGCAAACTAGAGACAGAAATAATATGTCCAATTTACTCTGAGCACACAAAAGCCGAACAGCCTCTGTTGTCAATGTGAAACTTCAACAGACTGGTAAAGTGACAACCCTACTACTGCTTTGTTTCTGCCCCTGTGGCAATCCCTTCAGTGGGATCAGACAAAATATAAATAACACCAGGTTTGGCAAGCATGACTGAAATCCGTTAGCTGGACTTATCTTATGACAGTATTTTCAATGCGAGAAATCTAGGTTGTTGTCGGGGGGGGGGGGGGGTTGGGGGATGGGGGATGGGGTTTCCCTTTTGGAAGTCTGGTGGCTGATCGCTGAACACATGTGTTTGCAATTTGGCACATGTTTTGTTAAATGCTTTACATCTGTTTTTTGATCTTTGAACTGATCCTACAAAATTATCCCTCCCCTGTATCCGAATGGTCCTTTCAGCCAGGCTGAATGACGGGGGGTTACGGGCCAGACACCTCTCTTCTCCTGGCCGGACCTTTTTCCTCAGATTGCTCTGATGTAACCATCTTTCCACTCAGTGTACAGAACTGTGTGCCGTGTTATTTGCCCAGAGCAGCATGCTGTCTGACTGGTTCTGTCTTTTCCTATATGAACTTAGTGCGCAAGCTGCTCTCAATGGTTTTTGCCTAAAGCTGAGTGTTGCGCAAATGACCGCTCCCCTTCCCATGTCACAAAGTGGTTATAAACTAGTTCTCTTCTTTAGTTATGTGTACGTTGTGCTACTCAAAGACATTATTCTTCTCTGACATGGTTGGTAAGGTCAAACCTCAGACCTTGTGAGACTGAGGTTCAGAATCAGTCTTGCTGCAATGTGCTTTTCTTGTGTTTTTTGGTTGCATGCATTCCATTATCCACTAAAAACAATGCCTGCAAAGCTCCTAACGACTACTTAAAAATGAATAAAATTAAACATGAAACCGTGCATTATCTTTCACCAAAGACTGAAACTGAAATCACATGACAAGAGGCTCTAACGTGAATGTTCATACTCTTAGAACAGGGGATTCATCAATCAAAAGACTGCCAACTTCTGCCTTAGAATAAAGACTTAATTGTATCATCTGTTGATGTAAAACTGTATAAACCTGAACAGAAATGACCTTAGGACCTCTAGGATGTTGCAACCACGAACCAAGTTGCAACCCAATCCATTTCAGCTGTTTTTATAGTGAGAAGCAATGACACTCGAACTCTCGACCCTCAGCTACTTTCCCATATCACAGGCTGTCAAAGTGACATGTCTTGACAGGACAGTGAGCACATGTCCCAGGGCCATGGGAACAGCCTTTCCCAGGATGTTTCTAACTGGCACATAGTGGGTTTTTCCTGTTTTTTTTTTTGTTGTCTAACTGGTTCACCAGTTGAATGTCATAAAAATAGCTTGCCATCACAGCTGCCATGACAAATGGGACAGTGCCTGTCCTTATCAATTTGATTGAGGCTGGAAAGCAGAACCGTGGAATACGGTGGAATACTGATCTGGCAACAAAGACTGGGCTAGAACTGAGACTGGGCTCTTTATTTATTTTCGTTTTACCTGGTCTGAGCTTCCTGATTCAACTACGACACTCTTTGTTTGCCCAGAAACTGACTCTGGGTCAAACGTATGGCTGAGCGCTTCCATGCAAATCACCCTCTGTTCCGTATGTTTAAATTCTGATTGAGGCCCTTGTTTCAGTCTTCATTGCTGACGAAAGCAAGCCTCCACCTTTTAAACCCATCTGATTTTCAGATATCCAGGGTAATACCCTTCATCATAATCAGATCACTACATGGCCAGCTATTCTACCGTGGTTTTATTGTTTGATGAACAGTATTTTGTGCCAGTGCACCTGTCTACATTGCCTGTTTTGGGAGGGGCTTGGTTCCACAGGCCAGTGACATTACGGCAGGAAAGTCTGCTATTGGTGAGCAGTCTGAGGGACATCTGCTCAGCTGGGCAGAGCCATGTCAGTTGTTTCCCTCCTGGTTAACACTCACGCAGCACTGGACAAAGGCTAGAAAACAACAGTTGTTCTCAAAAGCATGTCCATCAACAAAGGCAGGGGGGCCCCCCGGTCTTCATAATCCCTCTTAATATGCCAGAGGCCCAAAAAGAGATTTAGTTATGGGGGGTTATGTCTGTCAACTGTCACAATGTTTCAGAATAGAATAGGGCATAAAATAGCCATTAATATAATTTTGTTCAAATGTGTGTGAAAACAAGAACAAAAATGTGCTAGGACCTCTGTAGGCTGTTCCCAGACACAGGAATTGCTATAACAATCGCTTTCCAGGTCTACATAGTGGGCTTTGAAAAGATGGATGTATCGTCCTTGTGTTTTGTCTTTCGAAGTTCTGACCCTCTCGGACCACTGTACGGTTTGCTGTTATTTATCCGCACGCAGCTACCGGGTCCACACACGGGTCTCCCCACGCCGCTGTACGGGTGGTCCTTCCTGCGCTCCGACCTGCTCCGTGGCAGAACTGCTGGCTCCGCTGGGAGCCCATGTGTTCCCAGCACTACGTTCAGCCGAGGAGCCCACGCCTGAACTGAAACCAAACCTTGGCCAAGGTGATCCCTTGGGGCTCTTAATTTTTTTGGCAGTCAGTCAGCGCAGCAGTGCATACTGAAATCAGGACAGTGTGTCAGGGATCATACTTGAGCCTGTCAATATTTAGAAGGAGTCTGTAGTGCACTATCAAACAAAGGACAGCCCATCTTTATTATGATATGGATATTGAATGGTCTTAGTCGCCCAGCATTACAAAACTGAGCACATAATCATCCAGTTGGTTTTATCTGCATACTTCCACTGAGGAGTTAGCCTGTATAAAAAGGTCAGTGTATGTGTAGATGTCCCCAGGGCACTGTCCTACACATGCCTTTGCCATATATTTACATGTGGGGAAACCCAGCTGTAGAAACGCACAGCTGCCACACGCTGTGCTCCAGAGCACAGGTGGCACAGGGGAACAGCTGCACCTGAGCCCAGCCCATTTTTAGGAGAGGTGTATGGAGCATGGGGGAGGCGCTCGGGGAAAGGATCGCAGGGGACCTGCTGTCTGGCTGTTCACCTGCATACTGAAACCTCTCGTCTTTTCAACCTTACTTTCTGCAACAAAGAGATCAGTACACACGGCTGACAATCACCTCTATGGTCTCTTGTCCCTTGTTTGTAATTAAAGGCCTTTATCAATGGACTTAATTCACTCCAGCCAGTCTGGTCTATCTTGGCAAACATTTCAAAAGCCGCAGTGACAGTGGCTGCATGTTTTTGGACTCAGCAGTGTTCATCATTAACACACTGTCTAATCGATTTCATCAACAGCTTGAGCCAATGGATAAGGTTTAGTCAAAGATCTTATCAGTAGTGAACCGGTTCCTTTTTTGCCACAATCTTGTTGCCTTCCCTATTACCAAACCACCTACAACCATGTTCTTTGGTTCACTTGCTTATAATAGGAAATGTTTTTCAAGCTCCACAGGGTTATGTTTTACATATTATCCACAAATAGAGCTGGACTGATAAATCATATATATATCTGTACTAACTGGTAATGCAAAGTTCCCTACACAAAAGTATCAATGACGATATCTATTCTATGCAAATAATCACGAACAAAAAACAGCTGCTAGTTTTGCCCCTTGGTTTTCCCTAGGAGGTATTACCCCAGGTAATACATATGACTATCAAATGAAACAATATAGTAATTTTCTTAATTAGTATCACATCTAGAACACTATGTGCTGTTTGGGCGCTGTGCCTTCTCTGTGCGCACATGGGTATTTCCTGTGGTGTGACTCACAGTCACACACTGCTGCCACAGCAAGCTCCATTCAGCTGGATGGGGAGCTAATTGAACCTATGACTGCAATATTCCCTGCTGGTCCTCTCAAGAGATAAGTTTAGCAAATGTTGTTGCTGTGGTTCTGTATGCCAACACACTGGATGTGAAATTAAACATTGAAACAAAGGATGATCCATGTAGGAATTGCAGCCTTAAAGGAAGACAAAGAGTGGAACTTTCTGGAAGTTAGAATCTGTTCATGTTAAGGATATTTTGTTAGTTAGTTGAAATCCACACTAATGTGCTTTTTATGTGTATATAACTATGTGTGTGTCTGTCTCTGTCTGTCTGCATGTGTTCAATGAACCTTCAATTGTAGGAAATACGAGTAAAATTATAAAGCCGTTACTGACAAAGGAAATATTTTTAAAAATTCATTTTAAAATTATCAGGATCTGGAAAGTAAACTAAAATAAATTATAAACCCAACTAAAACAAAGTTCACCATTATTTTTTGTTACTTCATGGAGTTTTAATACCTAGGCACCATTATATTTGTGTATGCTACACATGATTATGAATCTCATCTCTGAAATACATAACTCTTATTTTTGGGCTTACAGGAAGGCTGTAATGATAACTCTGCATGTGGCAATACCACAGGAAAAGAACAGGGTGTGAAAGTGTGGTTGAAAACAGCCATGTCTGCGGAGAGAGCTAGCTCATCTATCTGTGGGCCCACCCAGTTTGGCAGAGGACTTGAACATCCTGTAAAAAGGGCTGTTGTCTCTAATTTGGATAAAAACCTGTCTGATGCAGTTCAGGCATGTGAAAGGTGTTCCACCCTTGATGGTCTCCATTTGTGGTCTCTGTCTCTGGACTTGGAAGTTTCACATGTGTCATACTTTTAAGACTGAAACACATTTGCATCTTTCTTTCTAGAAAAATAATCTATAGTTTACTTGACAGTGATTTAACTTTTCTTATTGGAGATTAGGCTTTCTGGGACTGAACATTTACCCAGGGGAAAATGTTTAGTTGGGGACACAAACCAAGTACATTTGGAAATGCTTTGTACATTCAACCAAATGGCTTTCTTGTCTTTTACAGTTTAATTGTAGTACCAAATTTGGGTAGTAAAGCAGTTGAAGTAGCAGGTAGGTTTTTGTATGAGTCCCAGTTCCATGTTGTATTGAGGCAAACCCATTGACAATGAATCCTCAGGCATGTTGGGTCTGGTGCCAGAGATAATCTGTCACACCTTAGTTGTAGGCATCCCTCAGAACTTCACTGAAGCACTCACAAATAGCTCTTGTTCATTTCCCACACAGCAAGAAAACAAGCCTCATAATGGAAGCATAAATCTACAATATGTAGGTCGCAATTCGATTCAGTTCCATTCTCCTGCAGGACTAAATTACTTTACAGGGTTAACATAACTCGATTATTTTCTGTGGAACCCCTTTGCACTCTAGTGAGGAGTGTGTTGGGGGGTTACTGAGGAAGGCTGTTGTTCGGTGCTTGAGTTTGAAAAACACAGTTGACAAATGTTTTAATGCAGCAAGTGGAAATGGGAAGTTCTGAAATGCTTTCTAAAGGCTGTAACCGTTTCCTGTGAACACAATTTTTCTTTACTATACTCGAATGTGACAGATAGATAAGTGAGGAAACTGCTTATCTATTCTGTATTTTTCAATAATCAGCTGCCCAGTTGATCTTTTACCATGAGGACTGTAGTGTTTTATGTGGTTTTTATACTCTTCAGGTCTCATTTTGTGTGCTGGCCTATGTTTTTCCCTCCTAGAAATTCCCCACTCAGGAAAGCTAGTCACAAGCTGCTAGGCCACCTCAGTTGGTCACGAACTCATTTAGAAACTTTCCCAGCCTGGCTCCACGGGTCACCCGGAAGGAAGACCTAAATTCCCAGGTCACCACCCTTTCTCCACAGGATGGGGTCTGCTGTGGAGCCCCCCCTGGCCTGGGGATCCCCAGTGCCCTCCCACCTCGTCCTGGTGGTTGATAGACGATTGCCTATTGGACGAGGATGTCCAGCGGGTCACGTGGCCCGCCCCTGCCTTGCAGGGTCACTCTGCAGCCATGGAACAGTAAAACAAACACGTTTGGGAAAGAGGAGCCGTTATTATTCAGCATCCCGTGGCAGTGAGAGAGTAGCCCCCCATGTCCTGGCTAGCAGCCCATCTCTCAAAGGAGCCGCCTACTCATCCCCTTCATGCTATTGCCAGTAAGAACATCCCTTTCCCACATACAATTCCCATGCTGTCTGTGCGCTCTCTACATGATAGGCTCTTAATTACTTGGTGAAATGAGGGCAAATTAATGAATCTGCTTATCCCGTGCTGCAGACCTGAGACCTGTAGTACACAGCAGCATGTATGTGCAGTATGTTTTTAAATAGAACTCCTGCCTGGTGATTCTTCAGGCCGCAGTGACCTGGTTGTACTGTGGATCATGAAAATGAGACGTTCATGCCACAGCACATGATAAATAGGGCAGTGCTCAGGTGGAGAGTTTGCAGTGTAGATGTTTGTGAGCATCTCAATTTAAAAAACAAAATTGCATCAGTGACCATTTACAACTTCATTATTTTGGTTTGGAAAGGATATTAATTTACCGTGGAAAAGCAGAGCACTTCTCGTTAGATGAAAATTGTAACAACAAGTATAGCTTATTTGATCTAAAGCTGTAGCCTTTTTGGGTGCGTGCTACTTCACTAAACGGAAGCGCTTGAGAGTTTGTTGATTTTCTCTCAGTACTCTCAGTACAGTAATCCCAGTTTCATGTTGAACACCCATGTGCCGCCCCTGTCTGATTTTAATAATCACTTGGCTTGCACTTGCCTGAACACATTTCCTGAGTGGAGAACACATTCAGTTGATTTACAGTAGCTCCAGTCTGAATTGTAACTGAATTGTTACTTCTCTATAGGAATATACATGTTTTAGTGTAGGGGTGCTTTGTTTGGAAACCTGACCCCTTTAGCAATGGTTGCATAGGAATAAGCTGTTTATGGCGATATCCTATTTATGAAGTACAGTGCAGCACATAGGGTAATATTGGCCAACTTACAATATTTTCTTGGAATAGTACTTCCCCAGTCATTTCCATGCAAAAAAATTGTCAGTCATTGCTGACTGAAACACTATTGACAACATCTCATTGAGGAGACATGACCTTTATGAAGCTCCGGGTCCATACAATGGGACAAAGCGACAGAATGCTTTTGTTTTGAATTAGCCCCATCGGTATTGTTGGTATGACTCTTTAATAAAGAGTGAGTGAGTGACAGGCATTTTTACAGTGCTATAGTAAGGGTGGGGTTGCAGTCTCTGGAGGATGGGCTGGCCCCAGATTCCATCTCTACTGAGCGCAAACTGTTAGGCAGGAACGTGGAGGTCAGACAGTAATAGGCAGCAAGCTGCTCTTTCCTGTTCCTCTCGGATTCTGTAACGAGGGGAGAATCTAACAAAGGATGGCCCGTCATCCTTCGCCCGCCTTACACTCATCATAACCGCTGTAACCACAGGACGTGCTGCCCCTGCGTACAGCACAACAGCGCCGCCCCACTCCAGGAGCCTGTCGTTCAACAGAGAGAAGGATAATGGCCTGGCCAATCTAGTCATTAAACTCATTTGAGCCCATTTGAGAACATTGACATATTTCTTGCGGATAGGCTTTTGAGAGTTTTTCTTTTTTTCCCTCTTCATTTCTCGTCTCCTGATTTACTAGAGTTCTTGGTCATTTACAGGAAGTGCATCTGTACTGTTGGGAGACGTCTCGGTTAATTTGCAGTCCGCTGAGCCCTGTCACATCTACATTCTTTGGAAAAACCCACCGTTTGTTTTTTCACGTGAGCAGTGAAGCCTACCCATGGTGCAGATGTTTCTGGCCCATCTCATTGTGTGTTATTTCACAAGTTTCATGTGATTACACATTTAATGATAGGGGCAGTGAGAGGAAGTTCCATAATTACTTGGTGACCCATGGTCACACCCTGAGCAACGGGTCATCAAACGCCTACAGTGTCCTGGTTTACATAGCAGAAAACAGTGTCACTGTGTTGGCCTACTCACCACTGGTACAGTAAAGAGACCCATCAAATGTCTTTTGCGTGGAACATGGGGCGCTAGCATAAGCAGACAGGTCTTTTGTAATAAACTGCTGTGTCTGCTTTTGCTATTGTATAATTTCAGCTTGTCTTTTGGATAGCGGGCTTTACGGAGCCGGGCTTGCTATTCAGCTACCTCTAATGGAGCATGTGAGGCATGAATAGGGTGGCTTGAAAAGGCATGCTGTACTGGCAGGTTGATCTCTGATTAAAACCTTTTGTTTTTTATCCTGACTATGGGAAAGAGACAAATGCCCTATGTAGCAGTAGATATTTTTAATGTGCATTTTGTGTGGTCTACATACAGGCACAGCTTTTTTTTTTACAACCGGTAGAAGTACTGCATCTTTGGTACTGGCCAGTTTTCAGTGATCACAGATGCTTGACAAAGCAAGTGTACCCTGCTACATTCACCTTGCTAAATCCATGTCACACCAGTGGGTTGGGGACAGCTGCGATTAAGCTTAGAGAAAAAGAAGGGGGTGCTAATTAATTTACTAAATGTAAATCAGTATGGTGACCATTGGTCCCTCTAGGGAAATGGTTTAATGGCAGAAGGTGTGGGGGAAGGGGGTGTAAATGACCCATTGTGGTTAACATGCACTGGCTCTGTAGACCAGCCTTCATGTCCCTGGTCCACCACCGCAGGGCTAGAACATGCTGGCCCTGAGAGATGGCCTGGTCAACCAGAAGAGCTGTCATAAGAGCTGCTCCCTGTCCTGAGAAAGGTGGTTTGGGGCCCCCGGAGGGTGAGGGGGTGGGACGGTCCAGGGAACAGCCGCCTCTGTGATTCTGAGGGGCTCTGTAAGCCAGCCAGCCTGGGATGCGAGTCCTAAAGCCCTGAGTTGACATTTAGACCCACTCTCCTACACCCTGCACTCAGTGGCCTCAGAGCATGATGTCATATGGGTCTGTCACTTCAATTTCCATGGAGGGGACCTCCGGTGTGGGCACCCTGCATAGAGGCATGTGTATTATGAGGGGATCGGACTCACAATATCCATGCTCCCAACAGGGGCGCTATTACGTGAAGGTCATTGAGTTTCATATAACGAGCTCCTTAATTTACGGGGAGGGTATTACAGATGGCATGCATGCTGTTGCTGAATAGGACAAAAGGCAGTCAACATTTAAAATCTGCCACAAAACATATTGGTAAACCTAAAAGTGAAGTATTATTAGGAGTTTCCACGCGTAGTCACCCTCTGCCTTTAAGCACCATTAATGGCATTTCCTGGAATAGCAGGATACATAATCCTGAAAAGCTGTTAATGTTTCCTATGGGCTGTGCACAATGTTTTTAGCTGAGTGGAGTTTCCAGCAAGAGAGTGACCCAGGGGTTCCCTGAATGTCCACTTAAATCTCCCCTTCTACTGAGCTCAGTGTCCTGTGTGGATGGGCCTTACAAATTAAACCTGCTGCTTTTCTTTCTCTATTCAGTCAAAACTCTGTGTGCCAAAACACAGCATGTTAAGTGGTATACAGTGCCCTCCATAATGTTTGGGACAAAGACCCATCATTTATTTATTTTCCTCTGTACTCCATGATTTTAAATTTGTAATAAATAAAAAAAATCACATGTGGATAAAGTGCACATTTGTCAGATTTTAATAAAGGGCATTTTGTACATTTTGGTTTCACCATGTAGAAATTACTGCAGTGTTTATACATCGTCCCCCCATTTCAGGGCACCATAATGTTAGGGGCACAGCAATGCTATGTAAATGAAAGTAGTCATATTTAGGATTTTATTGCATATCCTTTGCATGCCATGACTTCCTGATGTCTGTGACCTGTCAACGTCATCAGAGACTGGATATCTTATTCTCAGGCTGTCCTACAAGTGATACTAAAACTCTGTGCATTTGAATGGATCTCTATGGGAATTGAGGGGTGGGAATAGATTCAGCTGTAAATTATGCTGATACAGTATGCAACACATTTGTTGGCTAAATGGCCTTAAGGCATCAAGGGCCCAAAGTATCAAATGAGCCTCAAACCGCCATGCTGCTGCCAGGTATGCAGTGGATAAGAAAATAATTGTTTCACATGAATATTTTTTCCATTGAGTTCAACAGGAAAATTTGTCAGGAGAAACAATTATTTTTGTATCTACTGCGTATCTGGCAGTAGCCAGGTGGTTTGAGGGTCATTTGATACCTTGGACCCTTGATGACTTTTTGCCAAAAAATGTGTTCCATACTGTATCAGCATAATTTACAGCTGAATCAATTCCCATAGAGATCCATTCAAATGCAAACAGTTTGTATCGCTTGTAGGACAACCTGAAAATAATATATCCAGACTCTGATGCTGTTGATAGGTCACAGACATCAGGAAGTCATGGCATGCAAAGGATATGCAACAAAATACTAAACATGACTACTTTCATTTACATAACATTGCTATGTCCCACATGATTTTTTTATTATAAATTTAAAATTGTGGAGTACAGAAGCAAATAAATCAATGATGGGTCTTTGTCCCAAACATTAAGGAGGGCACTGTAACCACAACAGTATGCTTTGGAGTTATTGGTCACTTTCTTTAACCTCCACTTTGGCCTCATCCTATGGTCCTTTTGTAGTCGTACAGAAAACAAATCTGTCGTCTTATTGTTTATGTGCTGTACGAATCAGTGATAACAAAAGTGTGGTGTCCTTCACAAAACAAAGTATCACGTCATAACGATGTGGATACTATCTGAAACATGGAACTGTTGATTGGTGAGAGACATTAGCTTTTTGCCATTGCATTGTCATGCAGTTAAGACCAATTGTGAGCAGTCTGCAAATGAAGATACCCTGCACAATGCACTTTCCTGGACCTTATGCGTGTTCCATTTCCTTTCCACAGTTACACGCCATTTTGCCCTCGTGTCCCAGTAATGAGGCAGGAAAATCTTGCCATGATCTGTCGGCACAGTTCCCCAGGCCTGCAGCCTCTGCAGTCTCAGCCAGGTCTGCACGGCTGGGGAAAGTCGCTCTGAAACCTGCCCACTTTGTGTGTTATTTTCTGTGATGGGGGTAGAGACTGTCAGACAAACGCTTTCACACAAGCCCGCTCTATCTGTTAAGGCTGGGCATGGTTTGTTTACCATCTGATGTACAGTACTGAAGTGTTTGATGCTAATCCAGGGTGTGTGTGTGCCTTTCTGTGAGCATGTCTGTGTGTGTGTGTGTGTGTGTGTGTGTGTGTGTGTCTGTTCATGCATTTCTGGGTTTTTATCTTTACATGGGTGTGTAGCCCTGGAAACAGAAAATATGCTAGTGTGATTTCCTGAATTGACCATTGTAATTAAAGACCGGATATACACAAGGCCCCATAATGACCTCAGTAACCAGAGGTTCCCTTCTTGTTTACTGTAGAGGTCTCCTTGTATGGTCTAAGTGTGTAGAGCTGCCAGTAATGCTTATGAATTTCAGTTTAACATGAACATAAGTGACAGATAATGATCCAGATTTTATGTTTTGTTTAACTATTGCTATGACACTGTGTGAATCAATCAGTATCACGCTCATACAATCACTTGAGTTTGGTGATTAGACTGAAACAACTGTGACCACTTTGGCTTTGTGAACTATACAGCATGTATTTGAATGTAGTAGGCCTACCACCCTTGTGTCTTAATATTTTTTCAGTACTTTTACTTTGTCATATAAGAATGTACAAAAAACACATGACAAATGGATTGTTAGAACTAAAAGTATACTTACAAGTTATGTTGTGTGTAGTGACTTTTACTGTATTCCATGGCCATATATATATATTTAAAAAATGTATTTATTATTTTGAATTCTTTTATTATTATTATTTTTTTGTGGGGGTGTGTAGTGATGTTACATCGTGTGCATTAGGCCTTGTTTTGCTTGGCCTCATTATTGTGGGAGTATGTAGTGCCCTCATGTGGACACTATTGAAAAATTCAGTAAGATTAAACACGACGTTGGTATTGTCGAGAAATATATTTGGCAATATGTATTTTTTCGATTCAATTTCATTTTAAGAAGTAAGCCGTAAAAATATAATGCTATCTAAGGATTAAACCATTTTAACAAAAATAACCTTTTTCATTCATTATATCACTTTTAAGTAATTTAAACGTTTGTATTGTGTCTTCTACATCATAATTGAAACGGCTACAGCAAAATAAATAAATACATAAATAAATAAATGCTTATTCATATTAACAGATAATTATCATTGAACCTATTTAGAAATTGCTAAAGTGCCCTGATTTGTTATCTGTCTTTGCGTATGGTTTGTCGCCCGGCGACACAATTAATTTGAGAAAGTAATTAAAACGCCATTGCAGGCATTGTGCAGATAATGAGTTTTTCCCCCCCAAAGCTTCCGCAATTCATTAAAACTTCATACGAATATGAATTGCATGACATGCTCCGCGTGTGGCAAATCATCCCCTTTGTCTTGTGCAGTCGACAAACCTGGGTATGCAGAATATGCCTTTAATTGTTGGTATAACAGGAGAGTTTAAGACGTCTGGCCAAATTACAGGAGTAGGACATGTAGTAGGTCCACGTGCACCAGCTATATGAAAATGTAATGTACTATATTAGCCAAACCGAGTATAATTGTGATGTAATTGACCTTTTGGTGTACGGCTGTACGGTTAAACTCTTCCAAATTGACTTTTACGCTTTCAAGCAGCAGTTATTGGGTTATGTAAAGAGCTCTGCAATTTATCAATCTGGAATTTGCGCGCTCGGAATGCATATGGGACATGTCCCAGATGCATATAAATTGGGCGAAATATTTTCACATGCTACACAGTGACATGTTTTTCTTTATAGCCATTAGTGTTCACAATCCCTGTAGGTCACCAATGCAGCATTAAACAAAATTTGGAACATATACGTCGAAATTGACGCACTGTTGCATTGCTACAGTACAATAAGATTTGCACGATTTGCAAGAATAACCAAATCTCGTAGTTGTCGAATCGAGTATGTAAATTATTTGTATAGAAAACATGTAGCCTAATAAACAGAAGCTACTGAAAATACTAAATTGTACAGCTAATAAAATGTAATGTTATAATTTTTGTTAACTAGCCTACTTCTAGGGGCAAAGGGACACAGTATAATATGCCGATAAAAGGGTTAGCCGATGTTTTATCTTTTTTGTGTCGAAGCAACCACAAATACGCAAATATGTGAGGCATTTTTATTACCTTTAATGACTTTCTGAGCAGATCTACGTGTAAACACCTCATTTCTGATCACCTGTAAACTGAACTCGACAAACGTTATGCCTCCATATATGGGAAGAGTGTGGGAGTTATCCAGGTGTGTGTGTGTGTGTGTGTGTGAAAGTTAGCCAGTCGTTGTGCACTCTGCTCCAAGGGGAGTGGGTGGTTAGATAATAAAGTATTGCTTTGAGAGGGTAGACGCAGAGGCGTTTTAATCCTGCTTGAACTCACAGTTGCTCAGTCCCAGGCATTTTTTGCTAAGAAGATACACGCGCAAAGACCTTATTTCTGAACCCCACTCCCAGCCAGCGGTCCGAGATGGCAACTATGCTTCGATACCCAGTTTTTCCTTTCTTGCAAGGTAAATTGAGAGTTTTTGTGTCTCAGTGGAAATTGTGTATCTATTTCAAACTTAATTTATACATTGATCGTCCTCGTAGTAGACCTACATATTGAAAAACTGTTGTTGTTGAGTGTGTACGAGAACATTAACTTTCCAATATACAGAGAAGGAGGATTTCTTTATCATTTTAAAATACTTTCCATATTAATGGCGCATGGATTGTGTCCACGGTTAGGAGATTGATTAGGCTGCAACTTCGAAAGGAGTTTTGCACAAAAATGTTATGTAATGGATGGACGCCCTGTTCTGTCACTAAACCTGTTGGGTTGAATCCCACAAAGCTTTAATGTATTTGACAGAATGTTTTATGCATTACAATATTACATTAATGTTTTTTTATGCATTTTATTTTGTGACCGCGAATTACAAGTTATTTCTATTTATAACACTTTTAATAATAATGCTATCCATTCCGAACGTGTTTTCGAAGAACAGTTTTGATATTGAAATAAAAACCGTTTTGGTTTTTTTTTTCAACAGCTGGGGATATTACTTTGTTTTGCGCAACAATCAGCAGTGTGTTTCAATCTAAAGGCTTCCTTCAGGCATGGAAATGGTTATATCATTGTGTCCTGTGTTTTGTTCTATACTATGGCTGATAAAAATGATGAGCTTTCCCAAGTGACCCATGCACACTCGGTTTGTTGTTACAAACCGGATAGTTTGAACAAGAAGGGATACACTGGAACAGTAATCATTCAGATAGCAAATCACTGTGTACGTCAGTATACAGTAATGCATTAGTATTCATTTTTTTAAAATGTAATTACTAAGATGCGTTTCGTTTTTGGTTTCTGTTTACGGTTTTGATGTCAGGGATTCTCCTTTGTGTAATTTTAATATTGGTACAAAGTTCATCAGAATTGGACCGCTCACTAACAGCATTTCGTCATTGATTGTATATATTATGATTGCTTTTGATTCTGCTTGTTTCTTGTTTATGACTGCTTTTGCTAGTGATTCTATGTGATATTATGACTGTGTATGACTTTTGTATTTGACAATTTTGTATCAATTTATAGAGTCATTTATATTATGAAATGACTGTGCCATTTTGAAAAGTTCATTCTTAATGTGTTTTATAAGCCCATATGGACTGGGTACCTCAAAACAAGGTGCAAGGTAAAATAAGTAAAAATCAAATCCTCATTGAGCCATGTATAAATAAAGAAATGACACTACACGTGCAGTTTCTTATGACAGTTTATGTGTCCGCAGATCCGTGCCTGGATCTGGCTGAGCTGAGCGAGAGGCTGCCCAGGGCACGCAGCATCATGGCAGAGCCAGACTACATAGACGGTGATTGTGACGAGCTGATCAAACCCAAAAAACTCATAAACCCTGTGAAGACATCGCGCAACCACCAGGACCTCCACAGAGAGCTCCTGATGAACCAGAAACGGTAAGGCACAGATAGATAGTGCCCCCCCCCCCCCGATCTGAAGCGTTGTATGTTATTAGGTAACTGCTCAAACCACTGGAGAATTGTCAGGTTTATGCAATTTGATGACACCACCAACTGGCAGCGTGCTTTGGTGTCTCTCTAAAGCCAATGACAAGTGAGGCAGGAAGTAAAGGGGTATAATTGCATAAATCTAACTTATTCATGACTCCCCCTCCCCGATCCCCTGATATTTCCCGATGGTGCATGAAAAGGAAGTTCACTGTGCTGATCTATGTCTATGTCATTTCTGTTTTATAACAATCCCCAGAAATCACCTGACCGACCTGCAGAGCCACAGCTCTGAGCATCTGATTTCAGTCCAGATGACACACAGCTATATCTGATGTCTGTGTGCAGGCTAGCTATACAGGGAGATTTCTGTCTCACTCACTCTCACTGAAGGGCTACCAACATTCACTCATTGATTAATTGAATAATTCATTAATTCATTCATTCACTTACCGGTGGACAGGCAGGAAATCACACTGTTATAAATGATAAGTGTAGACCCTGAATATAACCAAAAGAAAATGCCTGTCTGTAGAAACAAGTGAATGATAATCACCCAAGGCCTGCACATTTCTCTCAAGCTCTGTCAAAAGACAACATTCTGGAAGCACTCAAATGCATATGGCAGTTAGCTTGGATAATTAAATCCTCCAGCAGCACAAACAGTGGCTTCACAGGATGCAGCTGAAGAAGCCCAGGCTTCAGCAAGGAATTAATTTGCTTCAGATTATAATGACAAGCAGGCCTGAACTGAAATTAAAACAAGTGTCATCCCTGTGGGTAATACAGTACGGTTTTGTCCTAACACAGCAGTGCTTGGCCCCTGTCCACTGCCTCTGACAGATATTTGTATATAAAGCAGACACGGAGACATCTTCCTCACTGCTCAGCGCATCTCTTTAATGCCCGCTGGCACTGTTGTGTTTCTATATTTACACTCAGAAGTCAGTGCGTTACATCACACGGTCTCACACATCAGTGCACTGATGCGAGGCCATCGCTCTGGCTGTGTCAGAGGGTAAGAAGAAGAGCGTTTGGCCTCCCCCCCTCGGAGTAGTGGGAGCGGGGGACGGGTTGGCCCACTCTGTGAGGGATTAGGTGCCGTGGAGCAGGGCTCTGCTGAGAGCGGGAAGATGGGGCGTTGTGTAAGAGAGATTACATCTCTGCCTGGGTCTCGCCCATCCAGTCCTGCCCCAGCCGCTGCCCTGAGTCTCCACACATACGAATGCGGTTATGACATCACAGCTGCGGGCTGGGGGGGGTAGAGGGAGGCCAATCAGAGATGCTGCAGCAGTTATTAGATAACTCAACCCAGGTGCTGCTTACATAACAGTGACAGTTGTTTACTCATTTTTCATGCGTTTGGGTGTTTTTTTTTCTGAAACAGCTGGAATATCACTTTGTAAATAATCATTCCGTTGTTTGTGCAAATCCCTTGATGTGTGACTGGAGTCCTATTTTTAAATGGCCTCTTGAAATTCCTTTAGTGAAGTCAACTTACAGTTTCATTGGTGCAGTGAAACAGTGATTCAGGTCTATTGACATTTTCCTGAAAATACTGCATGAATGAACAAATCCCATGAGCAGATGCAGTTTTATATTTTTCTTACCTTGCATAAAAAAAAATAGGAAACATTTTAGTAGTGCATGACTCATGTACACAAGTGTCTTTTTTTTCAACTTTCATATTTAGGCATATTTTGATAGATGCACCTGAAACTACTGTGTTGTTCAAAATTGGTCTATCCTTTAGTGAACATGCACTGAAATATGATAGTCTTAAATCTTAATTTCACAAAGTGTATACCTCAATGCGATCGATAAGATTTAATCCAAGGCTTCCTTCAGGCATGGAAATGGTTATATCACTGTGTCCTGCGTTTTGTTCTATACTATGGCTGATAAAAATGATGAGCTTTCCCAAGTAACCCATGCACACTCGGTTTGTTGTTACAAACCGGATAGTTTGAACAAGAAGGGATACACTGGAACAGTAATCATTCAGATAGCAAATCACTGTGTACGTCAGTATACAGTAATGCATTAGTATTCTTTTTTTTTTTAATGTAATTACTAAGATGTTTCGTTTTTGGTTTCTGTTTACGGTTTTGATGTCAGGGATTCTCCTTTGTGTAATTTTAACATTGGTACAAAGTTCATCAGAATTGGAATCCGAATTAAGTGGCTAACCTGAAGCTTCCAGTTTCCCTGTCCTGCATGCTGAGCTCACGTGAAGTTGGAAATGCAGATATCCAGACTGATCCCAAGTGCCTGTCTTCATCACTTCACACATTCCAGAAATGATCATGCATTCATGGAGTAAGGAATGCAGCTGCAGTGTTGACTGGAGTCTGGGGGTTTGGAGGGCAGTTGGGGGGCTGAACGGTCGCCGGGCTGGGGCACTCGTGTGGAAGCCAGGGCTGCTTGACTCTCCATGAAATGTGCCGTTGTAGTCATTTCTGCCCCCTGCAGCCAGCCAGCTCCACAGTACAGTACAGTATTGATAGAGGGAGGAATGCTGTCATATCTGCCCCCTGGCAGCCAGGGGTCGGGCGGATAGGAATGTCAGGGGGGGATCTTGCATAACAGTTATGACCTGCGATTGTTCATGAAGTTATCTAACCTTCCATCTGCATTCAGGCTCTTTCCATTATCCACATGACTATCAGCTGTAGTCCTTAAATACGATTTCACATCCGACAGGACATTTACACCCATGGCTTTGCTTGCACGGTTCCTTGCCTGTTCCTGATCTTTTCATGAAACCCAATGTGTAACTACAGTGTTGCATAACAGGATGCTGTGCTATGGATGATGGATTGAGCTGTAATATGCAGGAAGGGCACGGAACTCTTGAGTGCAAATCAGCCTGATCTGATTCAGTTGTGCCCTCAGTGCTGAGTGATATGAGTGATCCTAACTAATGATTCGCAGATTAAAGGTTAATCCCCCCCCAAACAACCCCTTTCCCTGTGCATTTCCCTGAGTTTATATACTGCACATGAAAATGCAGATTACAGAAATTTGATTTAAGATTTTGTACCCAAAGAGACTCTTATAGCCTACCATATGCCTTATGGGAATGTAACTGAATGTAACAGAAAGAACTCTGTGGAAACATTTGGGAGAAGCTAAAGCAGATCTATAGCCTCATTAAATGTGTTCCAGCAAATGTTTTAGGTACTTATTCTGGGTCTCTCACTACATTAGCACAGTGACACTGGCGTGGGATATTTATAGGTGGTGCATTTATTTGATTTGATCAGCTGTGTGAGTAGAGAGCTTGAGACATTAAACATTTTGTCAGAAAAGCTGGAAAGGCCACTCTGCTCTGGATGTAAAAGCACTTTTCTGACAGGGCGCTGGAAGGAGCATCACGTTGGTGTCTTTCTCACAAGGTGGGTGTGTAGTAGAGGCAGAGTGTGACGTGAGCCTTTCCCCCCCCCACAGGGGCCTGGCTCCACAGAACAAGCCGGAGCTGCAGAAGGTGATGGAGAAGAGGAAGAGGGACCAGGTGCTGAAGCAGCAGAAGGAGGAGCAGGAGGCCCACAAGAAGAGATCTGACCTGGAGATCGAGCTCATGAAGAGACAGCAAAAGCTGGAGCAGGTGAGAAGCCCTGGAGACATGGCAGTTCCCATTCAGGGAAGCAGTGTGGTGTAGTGCATAGCATACTGTATATGAAGGGTTTGGTGCGCTAGGGGTGTAAGTGCCATTTTCCTAATTTTACAGGAGAGCCAAAACAAATATTTGAATGAACCAACGTTTTTGGAATTAATCTTGAGGTTTTTACCCTTTACGTTTATGCAGTTAAGCATGGCAAAGCCTATCTTTTGCCACTAGATAGATCTCATCAAGAGCTTTCTTTTGATTTATAATAGTCATTTTGGCTCAGAAAAAGTCACTTACACCCCTTGCACACCAAACCCTGGATATGTAAATTAGAAGCAATGTTATGACAGTGATTGGAAGGCTACACACACCGAGAAGTATACAAGCAAGAGCGAAGACATCAAGGAGAAATGGCATACTTTCAAAACATAATTACTATTGAAGGAAGTGCTATGGGTTTTATCGTGAAAGTCATAAATGGGTCATAAAGTTAAAACAGCAGTGACCTAGTTCATGTGACTGTTTCAAGATTGTGTGCTTAATTCAAGATGATGCCATAAATAGGAAGGATTTGGATTCTGAATGTCAGCACACATCTGTGATGATTAGAGATGGCAAGAGGTCCTATGTCACAGACTGGCCGAATCCTGTTCACACAGCTGACCTCATTTGATAAGCACCCCGTTGGTTACTCACTGGTTGTGTGTGTGTGTGTGTGTGCGCTTGTGATCTTTCTCCAGCTCGAGCTGGAACAGCAGAAAGGTGAAGAGGAGCAGGAGAACACGCCAGAGTTTGTCAAGATGAAGGGGAACCTGAGGCGGACACGGCTGGAGGAGGAGCCTCAGGAACACTCTCCTTAGAGACCGGGGGGGGAGTCCACGGCACACGTTGCTATAGCCACGGAGTCTGGTGCGAGTTCCTGGTGTTCCCGGTCCCCTGTGTCCCTTTAAGCAGCAAAGCGACTAACTGTGTAGATAAAAAAAAGTCCCCTGCAGCTAAGAGGCTCACCAGTATTCACCAGTATGCACCAGTATACTCTTACCTCACCCACACCATCGGTACCAGTGGGAGGAGGAACTTGCCACTGGTCAAAAGCAGACAGGCCCCAAAAGAAGTGACAAACAGAACTGAAAAGGGTTTTTTTTTTTTTTTGGAAAGCTACAGGAAGCTACTTTTTATTTATCCACATTGTGAATGGAAACTTGGACACTGGATGAACTCTTGAAGCCGCATTGAAGTCTTTTTGTACGCCAAAATTAGTGCTGTTATTTATGCATTTTTGTCATTTTCCTGCATTCATAGAAGTGGAAATTTTAGCTGATCAGACCCTGTGCTTTTGTTTTATCTTGTGAGGTGAAGCTTGTTTTCTCTGTTTTGTGGAAGTCCGAGGAAGTGTTCACCTGTGTGGTTCACTTTGCCTGCTCTTTTTGTTCTGTATTCCACATTCCCTTTGATACACCTGATTTAAATAATAGCAGGATTTTAGGTGTGAGCGTGTACTTTCCTTTATACATATTTTGTTGTTTTTTTTAATAAATTCAGAATTAAGGATAAATAAATATGGTACTCTAGCCAATATTTCTTTCCACTGAATGGAGCTTCACTAAACTTGAACAGATGGTGTGAGGACAGTTTTGTACAGTATTTTAGGGAAGGGAACACACCAATACGCATAATTCAGGCCTTATGTGGACACTTATTTTTCTTACACAACCAAAAGCTTGTCTTAATAAAAATGATTTTGCAATGCTCAATTTTCTGATGTTATGTTGAACTCTGATTCCACTAACACATACACCAAAGAGCACAAACAGGAATTGTGGAAATGTATTGCCTGTTTCCACTCTGCAATTACATTGGTACTGCACTAACAATTCTGCCATGTCTTTTTTTATTTATTTAAACATTTGTACTTGTCGGTTCAGTGGGAACAAACATTCCTTCGGTTCCTCTGCAAAACAAATCGGTTAGTTTACGACCTGTTCATAAATTATCACATAAACATTGTTATCAGTCAGGACTCTAAAAACATGAGACTGATCTATGAGTGACTCGGGACAGATAAAAAAGCGTATTACACTGATTTGCTATCACTTCTTTTTGTTTATTGCCCAATTTGAAAGACCCTCTAGTGATTAGTGGCGCCTCTAATTGTTGCAAAGTCCTCAGTTGTTTATAAAGGGTACAGCCTGGCACATATGCACTTCCCCTTTCTGCTTTTCACACCACAGTTCTGCTGTGGCATAGCTGAATGGTTCTCAGACATGAAAACCATGTTGCATTCATGCGGCTGCCTCAGGAACAACAGTATGAGGAAGAGCCCCTACTCTGTGAGGTGAGGAATACCATGCTGACTGTCCAAGGACTGTGGGACTGTAGATCGGTAAATTATGTGTTCTTATGTTATCATGACCGAGACCCTCCTGGTACTGTGGCCCACTTTCCCCCCCACCAACCACCAGACAGAGTTGCCTGTTCCACTTAGGAGCCAGACATATTGTAGCTGATGTGGACAACTTTCACTGCAACATCAGGACCCTGTTTCAAAGATGTAAATGATTATCCTAGTCAAGGGCGAATACAGGGGTAGCAGGATCAGATAATGAACATCGCTAAGAGAGCGCACTACAAAAACGACTGTAAATCCTGCACATATTCTCCACAGGCAAACTTGTCTGGCGCAAGAAATTAACTCACTACACAATAAATAGGTTGCATAAGTACTATAAAATATCAGCTTCGTGGTTACTATTTTTTCTAAACTTAACTCCCGATCATGTCAGTCTTCAGTAGAGATTATATTGCAAACATTATTGATGTAACTCTGATACTTACTTTGGCAGTCTTCTTTCAGCCGCATTTATGAAGTTTTTTTTCCTGATACGCAAAGGTTGCTGGGAAATATGCCAGTGCATGTTACCCAATGTCAAGTGTCTTATTTTTGATCATGTGGCGATGCAGAATGACATAACTGATTGCTAGTTTTGGAGCCAAAAACACTATTAGGTAGTGACGGAAGTGATTGAGAGCATGGAGCAGAAGTACAAAACAAGAGTGGATCATAGGAAAGAGAAGAATGAAAAAGCACTTAGCCAGCTAGGTTGTGCGATTTGTGGCAATACTTGTTACCAGCCAACTCAGCCCAGGGATCGAGTTGGCTGGTCTTTAAATTCATAGCCTGCTAGCACTCTAAATTACTAGCCGTGCCAAACCAAGCCAAACTTCTGGCATTTTTGGTCACGTGTTGCGTAGGCCCCTGTTCCTAGTGCAAAAGGTGAGTCGCAATCTATTTATTTCTGCATTTGTGGATATTTCAGACCCTTAAAATTGTTAAAATACTACTGACTGATCCCAACATTTCGCTCAAACTCAAAAGCGGCCATAAAAATACCAATCCGAGCACAAATGGCATGTTGGAGGGGAATCATGCCCTAGCGGTGGGTTGTTTGCATTGCTCTGTTTATGTAATGTTTTTATGTAGCTACATGCCTCCTGGCATGGAAAAGCACTAAACCATTATCTCAGGGTCTCAGCAGCCTTGCTGAGTTGTAAGCCAAATGTCCGGCATGTGTTTTCCCTGAGGCATTAATAGGGAGTCTGTGCTCCTTCATGTTAAGCTAAAGGCATTCTAGTCTCTAATTAAAGTGTTGGAAAAACTGCATTCTGTTAATGGAATAATAGGTTCAACATGCAAGGTACGGTTAATGTAAAGTCGAACAACTTCATTTTGTGCCGTAGGTTTGGTATTTTGCAGTGTTTATTTAATGCATGTTAGATAAGTGAAATGTTCTGCGAGTGATGTATAGACTACTGCTAAGATAATAAATAAAACATGGCCCATTACCTGTCCATTCAACCATCCTGTTTTCCAATCCAATTTGATTGAACATTTTAAAGCGGACATGTATAACTAAAAACGGCTGATTCTACTAATCAACCTTTAGAGTCTTTGCTAAGGACCTTGATTAGTAGAATCAGGTGTGTAATTTCGTTTGGAACAAAAGCCTGCACCCACACTGGCCCTTTCTGGGTAAAATTGAGTATACCTGGATTAAGATTTAGTCCAGAACCAATAGGTAAGATTTTTGTGTTAAAACATTGGATATGTTGACACCCTCTGCCTGTGTTTATAGTCCTTAAATTCGGGTTTCAAAATATGCAGTTGACGACCGGCACTCTATACCAAAACATAGTATACAATAATTCATGCGTTTCAACTTCAGCGCGCTCACTGAGAACGGGTGGGTTAAACAGTGCTGTGGTTTGAGCGTGCTTGTTGCTGCAATTCCTCTCTTGACCGTTAGAATTCTGAAATTACCGATTTCCCTTTCATCTGTGTCTGTGAAACTGGACCACTGTCTCTATAAATGCTATATACATCCAGTAGATGGCAGCAATTTACAGAGAGTCTGTGTGAATGAATGAATACATTCTATGTATGCTTTACTTCCGCATACTTCTACATGCAGACTATTGCCAAATTACAGGAATATCATATGTTCATTGTATAAAAAAAGCAACTTACCAATGAAGTTCAACATGTTTCATTTTACTTCATCAATATCTTTGAGCTGTCTAGGGTCCAATGCTCTCACAGAAATTAAAACCCATCTAAAATCTATTAAATTTTAACTCAAACGCACTAAACATGTGATGTGTTTGGATATCTGCTTTCAAAATAAATGTCAAACCCAGGATTTAGCACTGCAAAACACAAAAATAAGAGCCATTTCCAGTACTGTGTAATGTTCAGAGGAGGACATTGTGGCACGCATTTTTACATGGCACTTTCCTGCTTTCATATCATTGACCAGAGGGTGGCGTAAGTTTGCAAAGAAGCCCTGAGAAATGTGGTTATGGTAATATGAGAGAGGCTGTTACCCTTTTGCTTTTTTATACTGTATGTCATGGCATACTTTTCTGTAGCCTACCAGAAAAAATCCCAGGCCTCATTTCACATTTAAACAAGCATAATAAAGCTTTAGTTGCCCTAAATTATTTTATGAGCTATTTTAATGCTGAATATGATGAACCTTTCTGAAGAGTCCCTTACTTCTTAGATTTTACAAAGTAAACATTGTTTTAGGCAGGCTCACTGTAGGATGGCTTCAAAACGACAAGTGAACTGTACACTATGACATTTTCTGAATCTCATTAATCTCACCAACAAATTCATGTCATGTGAGATAAAGCAGACAGCAGTATACAGCAGACAGTCATTTCAGTGCAGTCCCAGGGGTAACTTTCATCCAGTGGATACCCATGACCGACTGCAGTAGACTCACCCCTGTAGTAGGTTCACTTTTAAATGTGGTATAAATAGACTCAACTGCTGCATATTCATCAGCTCACGTGTGATAGTCATTTGGGACTTGCAATTGTGACACTTGGCTAGAGTGATAATAATTCACGACTAATTTCCAAATATTTGGTGTTTTGATGTCAGTCTTCCTTTGAGCATGTCACAATAACTAAAAAGGCTGAGGGAAAAGTGACTTTTTTTAGTTCCTTGACATAATCCCTTCACCAAACACAGGCACAATGCAAATTAACAAAATTCCTACTATGGGATACATTTTCATAGTAAATTGGTGAACTGTATCCGGTATGTTGGAAATGAATCCTTTTTTTGCAGGTGTAGGGTTGGGATGGAGATTCCACAGTTGCCTCTTCCCACAAGCTTATTTCCATGCTTCTGAAAGAATAACGCCCCACCCCAAGTGGGATTCAAACTCAACTTTTTACTGGAATTCCACTTCCTTCCCCTGACTGTAACCAGACATGTGTTCAACACTACAAATGTTGCCAGCAAACTATGTTTACACTAAACAGTTAACGGCTTTAAATGAACATTCCATTTTGTTTGCCACCAACGCCTTTTTAATTCAAATGAAAGTCTAACAATACCAGCTAGCTGATTTGTTGATTTGTTTTAAAGGCAAGAACAAATGATATATTGATTGAAGTGTATTCTAATCCATTTTTATTCTCTCAGCCTTTTCCCCATTAGCAGCCATTAGCATGACCTTCGCAAACCGTGAGCTAACGTTAGCAATCTACAGCTGCTGATTTCACTCGTTTGCTTTTTCTACATACCACAGATAAAATGCATATCTTATGTGTGTTTCACAAGAATTGAAACAAAATGAGGGAACTCATTCTTTGCTGATAATGAATGCTTATCTTTATTTCAATATATTTTTCAGTATGCAATGTGACCTACTTTGTGGAGATAAAAAAAAAATGCCATTGAGATGCGGTGTGAATAGTTCTTCAACACATTGAGTCTCATGTTGTGGTGAAAAGTGTAGCATTGTAAAGTCAGCATATAGCCACAACTCTAATCGTATAGCCACAAATCTCAAGATGCTAGCTATAGACATCTGAAAGCAGGAAGTGCAGTAGTGATAGGCAGTTTATTGGTCGGATTCCCAGAGGATGGTTTACGAACAATTTGACTCCCTGCATTGGCTTTCACTGAATTCCTATCATTGGTTAGAAAAGGGGGCCAGTTTTTGACCATGAACTGTTTTCAAGCTTATAGGAAATGAGTTTAAGCCTGGTGAAAAGGATACCCACATGTTTGTTCATACATAAAATTTCCACTGTTTCAGTCTGAAGGAGGGAGAACTGCAGCCTGGTCGGTACAACTATCTTCAAAAGAAAACTGATATTTCGATTTCCATTACGTACTGAATTCGTTATGCTCTCTTGTGAGCCCCTCAAGCAGCTTACCCTGCTTATAAGGCAATTTATTCTAGGTTTGCATGAATACATGAATGGTAATTGGCGCATAGCAGGCGTGCAGGGCGTGACTACAAATGAGTCTCTGCACCTTCCAGCCAAGGCCCATGGGTCCTCAGCAGAAACTCATCACCACTCAAGATGTAATTTGTGACTTTCTGACTGTGTGATGCAGGTGCTTCAACACAAACCAGGCCTCTCAGGAAAGCCCTTGAGCGGTCAAACGTGCAAACTCTCTCACTCTCACTCGGTTCCATTCTGCTGGGTGTGTTTTAGTTGCTTTTGGTCAGGTTCTCTGCTGTGTGGGGGTGTTACTTTGTGGATCAGGTGTGAGGTGGATAAAATTGATACGGTATATGAATGTGTTGAACATGATTTGTTCTTGATCTTTGAATGCTGCTCAGTACTATGTTTCCAAGAAGTACCATTAATGGTAAAAATGGTATGTCGTCTTTCCAGTGCCTGTATCTCAGTGCTTATAGTGAATGAACAGCAGGGATCCACTGGCCTATCCCTCCCCAGACGCCTGACCTATTCTCAGCCTGTTCATCAGGCATCACTCCCCGACTAACAAAGGAACTAGTGAGCTTGCACAAACTCAGAAATACCTTATCCATCCAATATCTGTCTGCTTGCTTTCGTTATTGAACTTAAAATTGTCAAAAGGTTTGATTAAGCCAGTCTGAAAATGGACGTGTGAACGTTGTGTCCTTTGCTGGAACAATTGGTAACTTCACCGACATGAGCTATAATTACAAGTAGATGGTGCATCACTCATAACTGACAGCTCTTTTGGTGAGCAATCATGTAGCTTTTAGCGTAATCTATTCCTGGTAACTGTCTCCCCCCTTTCCATTGAAATGTGCCATGTTTGAGCTGATCAAAGCATGCCATGCTCTTTGTTATTGTGGTGTCTTCATGACAGAATGGCACAGAGTTAGAACATTTTTCACATGCTGTGCCAGTTGATCTGTAACAGTAAATAATCTTCTATGTGGTTTAATCTGTGCCGGATGGCTTACTCAGAAACATTCTGTGCAAAAAAACATAAAAAGGCAGAATACTTCCCATTCTGAAGCATGGCTTGTTTGAGCATCTTCATTCATATTTAATATAAGTGACTTTCAAACTGGCTTCAGGTTTGAGCCGTGGTTCCATTACTGTTTTTGTACCTTTCAGCCAGATGTTCACCTGAATTGCTTCTGTATTATGGATATAGCTCTATAAATTGCCAATATGTGGAATAGGATTGTGCTATCCTCCACCTTACTGCATTGCTGAGATATAGGTGGGATTAAAGCACCTTTGTATGCAATATGTATCCTGTCATCCATTTGGTCCAATTTCCTGCCTCTTCTGTGCTCTTCAAAGTAAACATGATGATCAGGCAGTGTTGATCTCTCCAATAATGCAACACGATCTAATATTGATTTCAAATAATGTTTGTTGCACTTGAGGACATTCTTATTTCCTGCCACTGCCTGAGATTCTCATTACATTCTGTATCCCATCAGCCTAAATCTGTGTCCCCGTCTCCATTTCTGACCCTGTGCTGTACTGCGTCATCCAGTACCTCAGTGTGCTTGCTGACCTGTTCAAGACCCAGTGTAGAGGTGGATTCCCCCGTGAACCTATTAGTGGCAATATTGTGCTGTGCACCCAGTTCTTAGGTTTTAAAAGCCTGGTTTCTGCTAAGCCTGCCAGATTTATACAGTTTGTATTGCATGGATTACTCACATGGACAATCATGAGGTATGTGATAATGTATAGTGGACTGTAAAGCACGATAAAAGACATGATGAATTTCCATTACTTGAAGGCATTAGCTAAAAGAAAGCCTGCTGGTGGTATCTGAAGATCTGTCAGCTTTAGGATTGTGGGTACAGGGGCATTGAGGAGTCTTGATAAATACAGTTGTAAAAGTGACTCCAAGGCAGCTTGTACAGCAATGTTATACCTTCAAAGGGTGTGCTTATGCATTATTCTCTTCAAAATGATGTTTAATCCTATTTCTACAGTCATGCAACCTGCAATAAAAGGAAATTGTTATATCAGCCTTACTACATGGGCCCTCAGGAGTGTACTGGTAAAGTACTGGTACAAGTATGAAGACTAGTTTTTGTGAATAAAAGGAATCAGCAGGAATAGACAGGAAAATATTTCCTCTTAAAATATTGTCTGGTTCACAGTAAAACAGTAAAATATATATATATATATAAAAAATACAATGTAGAAGTAAATTTTTTTTCATATATATTTGTTTAATTTATCAGGGACAGTGCACATTAATCAACATTTTCAGTTTCCAAATCAATTTAAATGCGTGTTAGCTAATGAGCTAATTTTCACAACTGATAGAAATCATAGAAAAAATAAATTTTAAAGAAACAAAATTTGCACGAATATGGTGGTGGACATTACCCCGTATTTGAATTCAAGTCATTGCCCTCATAGTGAATGAACATAGTAATAAGCTGTCGGCTACATTGGCGATTGGATTTGAGTAAATATTATAATCACCTGCTTGACATTCGTGATGAGGATGGATGTGACAAGTTGTGTATAGATGCATGTCACATGTGATGTGTGACCTTCAGACATGCATTTGCTTTCTCATCTAAAATGATGCTATGCGTTTATCTTTTGCCTGTGCAATAACAGCACATTTATGGGAAGCAGAATCCCTTTTCTTGTGCATGCAGCCAAACCGGCATGACAGTCGTGACATGCCTGTAGATATAGTGCCACTCTGTCAGATTAAAGCAAGATGGCCGACAGGCGGAGCCTCCGCCCGCGCTGATAAACTTTCCTTCCTCAGACTGTTCTTCATCTCCACGGCTTTAATCAATAAGGCACGCTCTCTTTTCCCGACAAGCCCGGCAATGCCGCGAGGAACCAGAAGGAGCCGTGTGATAAAAATGAAAAAATGGAGATGGAAAATATGTGCGTTGCAGCACATAACACTGAATATTTCGCTTCATTTTACACAACTCAGCTCGTGTAGGCTACATGACGTGGGTGTAGGACAGAGGAAGGTTTATTTTATTTCTCCATATTCAGGGAAATATTAAGCTTTTTATACATTGCTAAACTGAACATTCAGAAATGGCTTATTTGGTAAAAATCTATTCGTATTCCAGCACGGACAGGGTATTTTATGCAGCACTACAATTTGCCTGCACAACAAAACCGATCCCTACGTCTGGTTTTGTGACAGTTCAGGTTTGTTTCATTTCAACTTGATGAGTTGATGTGATTGACACAATCTGTGGTCAATAATTTAATACCTGTACATTTTTCCTCACTTTAGAATTGAAACTTGAAGTAAATTCAAGTTTCAAATGATCAGTAGATCAGTAAAGTAAGATTATAATGCTCTCTTTGACCTAGTAGTAGTTGTTCCATAATTGACCTGCATGAATACCAACTGACAGTTTGGTCAATATGAACCTGTATGGACAAACAGTCATCTGTAACTGCAAGTGTACCTTATTTAGTTTAGTGGCATTTAGGATCCTGGGTCTACTCCCTCTTGGAGTTTAAAGGTGCTCCACTGAATGCTTCATGTCGAGGGATTCTGGAGACATAATGTGTAGTGGTATTTGTGGCTCTGCTCGATTGTTGAAAAGTGCATTAATACTAAACAGCCTTGACATGCCTGACAGCACGAGGATCCTCTCACCTCCTGGCATGGAGAATTTGAGCAGGATTTACATAGCACTGCCATCGATTAGAACGTGACTAAGGACAGGATTGTTGTTCCTCTGAGAAGAAAGGAGAGTCGGCTCTTATTCAGCTGGAATAGAGACTCAAGGGCAAACCTAAAGGGCACTGCAATTTAATCAGCCAAGGAGCGGAAAGGCAGAGTGGCACTGCTAATGTGCTGTGAATTACTACATAATGATCTCAGATGCCTGTTACCCAGGTACCTTTGACTGTGTTTACAAAATGGGTGTAACTGTGCATTTATGTAATGTGCATTACTGCTGCTTCTAGGCTACTACTACTAATAATAATAGTAATAAACCATCTATTATCTAAGCCGCTTATTCCTGGTCAGGGGGGTGCTGAAGCCTATCCCAGCATGCATTGGGCGACAACAACAGTAATAATAATGTTAATACTAATAATAAATGTTCTCTATTTGCTACTGCAACCATTCATTGCCAGGGAACCGCCCCCTCCTATTTCTGCTGTCTGACCTTGCATCTTCCTCTCAGTTGCAGGAGTTTCCTTTGAATACTTCACTATATTCATGTGTTCTTGATGAATTTCTGCTTCTGCTTACACTTGGAGTCTAGCTCCGTTTCATCCTGGACTCTTGGCTCACCATCCAATACTTAATACGTTTTACACAGATAAATGTGTAGAGAGCTCTTGGACCATTTCAGTAACTTTAAAATGAACATTTCAGGTGATGAAATGTGTTGGTGGCGGCACGGATGGTGCAGTGGGTAGCACTGCCGCCTCACAGCAAGGAGGTCCTGGGTTCGAATCCCCGTCGGCCGGGGCCTCTCTGTGCGGAGTTTGCATGTTCTCCCCGTGTCTGCGTGGGTTTCCTCCGGGTACTCCGGTTTCCTCCCACAGTCCAAAGACATGCACGTTAGGCTGATTGGAGACTCTAAATTGCCCGTAGGTATGAGTGTGTGAGTGAATGGTGTGTGTGCCCTGCGATAGACTGGCGACCTGTCCAGGGTGTATTCCTGCCTTTCGCCCAATGTATGCTGGGATAGGCTCCAGCCCCCCTGCGACCCTGATCAGGATAAGCGGGTTCAGATAATGGATGGATGGATGGATGGATGGAAATGTGTTGGTGCCTTGCTAAAGGTGCACATGTTCTTAAAATGTCTTTGGAAGGCTGAACTTCTTCCGTGGCTACGTTATGTGAATACAACTGTGTGGTACTTTTTGGAAATTACAATTGCATTCAGTAAAAGTTCTGTCATCTTATTTTATTTTTGGGCTTTTGATTGGTGAGAAGGTACCACAAATTAGTCTGTACAATGGTTTGCTACTCTTTTTTTATCATCACTGATTTGTGCAGTCTTCATTTTAATTAAAAATTCTAAATAAAATACACAAAAATAAATAAAATTACAAATAAAGACTAGCCAGGTCCTAATATTGTTATTTTTTTCAACTCATTAGCCCATTAGCTTCTACTTCTGGTTGCCATGACACTCAGTCACAGAATTTTGGCAAACTAATTTGTCTTTGTGTCCTGAGAGCCTTCCGCAGTTGTAATTAATCCTGCGAGTATGCAGGAGCAGCAAAGGAAAAATTGGTGGAGGGTGGGGGGTTGGGAGGGGGCTTTGGAAATGCCAAACCCCACAGAGATGAGAGAAGGGGGGATGGGGCTTGTTAGAGAGATGCAGCTGGTGCCTTCTGGAGTGTTGGGCATTCTGGTTTTGAACCAGCATTGTGGTTGTACGCTCGGAGAAAGTATGTTAGCCCCACAGGGACCTTTGGGCTCCCTCTCAGTCAGGTAATATAATCAAAAAGGTGAAAGATGGCGACTTCCTGTCACCATTTATATTTCCACTGAGAGAAGGGGCTGTAGTAAATTACAGTTTATAAGCAGTTATTGGCTTCTCAGCATACCTTTTCCTGTTCCCTTTTGTGAAATTAGGTTCTCTGCACCATTTCTACCCTAAAAATGTACCTTCCATCCCCTTTCTTTGTAATGTCTCTTTGAAGTAACTGGCTGGAATGGTACACAAGCCGCATGGAACAATGTCACCACTTTCCCCTGAATTATTTATTGCCATGTGCTCAGTCATCTTTAAAAAATGGAGTCTGGGTAATCAGCGGCGCTGCCACGCTGCAGCCCTCCGAGGGTTAAAAAGCCCAATCGCATTCAGGTGTGCTCGCCGTCTGCTAACTAAGCAACCGAGCGACGCCTGATACCGTTTCCACACCATCGCGTGTGAGGGTGCTGCCTGCTCTCTCCTGCTCTGCCTGGGAATATTTCTCTGGCTTTGTAGCCGTTTTCCTGAAGTGTTCTCAGCCCCCCCTTCCCTCCTCCCGCCCCCCCCCGCTCTGCCCGGCTCCGTTTTTTCCTCGTGTCATGTGCGCTTTGAGATATGAAGCCGGAATCTGCGCGTGCCGTGCTCTGAGCGCAGTCTGTGGCGTGCCGTTTCCCTGGTAAGAGGCTCGGAGCTTCAGCGTGCTGCGCTCCGGGGGATCCGGGACTAGAGCGGGAGCATCCCGGTTCCAGGAGCTTTTTTTTTTTCCTCTCCAAGCGATCATCCCCAGCAGCGAGCGGAGACACCATGGCCATTCAACTGATGCCCGACTCGGCCGTCTGCCTTCTGATGGTGAGTACTGGAGCTCCCCAGCCTGCCGTTACGGTACCTGTGCCTTCTGCTGCCTGCGCTCTCAGCGCCCCGACCTGTCACCCGTCAGAGTCCTGATCAATGCGCGTCTGCCGTCCTGCCTGCTAGGGGCGTCGGGGATAAGACACTGTCTGTTCGCAAGTCTCCTCACTCCTGACCTGCTTCCTCCACTTTCAGCCGCTGAGCAACTTTCTGCTCTGCGTTTTCACGTGTGCCCGAGGAACGCTCAAGGTTATCTCCCCAGCTGTGCGTTTTGTAAGCAAATTAGTGGCTTCTTAAACGAGACTAGTTTTTGTTCGGATAAGATTTATGTAAAGTGACTCGCAGTATTGTGGATTGCATTTGAGCTTGCAAACGGCGCGAGGAGATTGGAGGCGAAATGGTCACGGTCGTTCATGTGCACAGCAACGGAATTTTGAGGAGCATGGTTTAGACGAGCATTGTGGCAGTTGTAAAATAATCTCTTTCCCAAAACGCGATGTGGAAGACAGAATTTAACGAGACTGAGAAACCCTTTATTCCCCAACCAGTCGACCAGGTTCTCGCAGCGATAGTTGTTTCTTTGCAGGATCCTCTTTTCAGCCAGGAGAAACAGTGTAGCGTGGGTGAAAGCCTGTTTTATCTCTCACCAGCTGCTTTCTACTTTCACGTGTGCTGCAGTTCTGCTTGGTTCAGATAGCAGAGGCTTGTCAGGGCTGCATGTGGAAATGTGCAAGGTTTGCACTCCCTTCCAGAGAGAACACTGCATCACCGCACTACCTGTGTCCCGCACCTGCCAGCGACGCCCGTCACCATGGCGATGAGCCCCTTCCTCGCTGGGATGGGAGTGAGGGTGGGGCCCGCACAACTCCTCTCTATTGTCTTTGTCCCAGTCCCCAGGGGAGTCTAACGTACCAGAAACCCACATATGCCACTACATTAGCTGTGATGGAATCCTGTTTCTGTAGGAGTAAGGCTCCTTCATCCAGCCCCTGCACCTCCCCCTTAAACCTCACACCCACTCAGTGTCAAATCAGAGCTGGTAGAGGGAGGGGAGCAAATCTGGAGCGCTTTAAGCCTAGTTCTGTTCACTCATTTTCGGTTAGCTATATTTTTGCACTCAACAGCACCCTGGGGACAGATGGTCATGTCAAAAGGGTAATCTTGCATTGTAATCTCGCGCCTGCATGTTTGCTGATCAATCAGGGAAAATAACATTTAAAAAGAGAGCACCCTCGTATACCGAAGTGGCAGCTGTGACTCCCAGCTGATTTGCTGTTATGGTTAGTTGTAGCCTAGTGGCTGGGGTGCTTGCCTGGGACCTGGAAGGTTGGTGGTTCAAGCCCCGGTGTCGGCACAATTAGATCTGTGCAGCTGTGGGGGCCCTTGAGCAAGGCCCATAACCCCACATTGCTCCAGGGGGGATTGGCCCTTGCTTACTCTAATCAACTGTAAGTCACTTTGGATAAAGCCGTCAGCTAAATAACTAAATGTAATGTTGTGTAATTGTCTCTCATGTAGGAGACCAGGGTTCAAGGTTCACCTGTTCCTTTTTTTCTTTCTTTGTTTTGCTCACTTTGTAACAAATTATACAAAAACAAATAATATTTTTCAACTCTATCCAGGGGGCACTCTACACTGAAATGAAACTCTCAGTTTAGAGGGTAGTTGAAATTCATGGTATATGGGTCCTCAGTTGGTGCTTGACCAGATAAAGCTGTTCTCCATTCCCTGTCCTTTCTTGTTTTTACTGCAATAACAAAGCGAGCATTACACTCTGGCTACCATTAAACTTGTGCATGTGAATTCATATTTAAACACAGATTTCCCTTCCCAGTTCTTTTCATCAACTGTGACCCAGAACATGACATTTTAATCTTAATTCTGTGTGAGGATTTTGGTTTTGACTTTTGAATGTTATTGCAGTTTTATAGTTTTGTTTCTTATGTTACAGCATCTTGTCATGAATGCATTTAGGCTGTTATTATCAGCAGGTGTTTACTGAACTGTCATTCACATTCAAAATCCTATCATACTGATTGTGTTAAGACTGTAAAATCAACTAAAATATGCATTTGAATTTATTCAGCATTGGCCAGATGATGAATATTTATGATTTGGTTCTGCTGTGCTCATAAATATTTCACAACACTCATTTGGCTATTAACTATGAGTGTAATTTC